>NC_046154.1:6004131-6149131 GCF_011064425.1 Rattus rattus | reverse complement strand
AAGAACCTCGGTGGGCAGCCATGACCTTAGTGTCTCCGCGGCTGAAGCTGCACTCAACCGGGACAAGTTTCCATCGGACCAGCTCTGTCTTTGGCCTGGGGACCCACCACGCCATCCTTGTGATAATGCCTAAATAGTGAACAGGGGTGACAGGGAATGGGGGAAGGTACAGCAGACCAGAGGTCCCATTCCCTTCGAGAATAGCTAGGAAGTTTCTCTATGGATTCCAGCCCAGACTACTGCACAGAGTCCTATCCCATCCGCCGGGGTCATGGGACCCAGGCTGGGAGAAACACCCACAACACACAGCATGACCTCTCTACCCCTGGAGTATTGGAGGCCCCCAGCTGGTGGGACTATGCCCACAAGCCATGCTTCCAGCCCCCAAATTTCCACCCCTGTAGTGAGCACAGTGGCATACACAAATCAGTGGCAAATCAGGTAAGAGGTTCATGGGCAAAATGAGCAGCACATTGAGAGTGTCCCCAAAAGAAAACCAAAGCCACCTGTCAACCACGGTAAACCTGAGTCTGGGAGGGGCCAGCAGTGCCTGGCCCAGTGTCTCAGCTATGCAGAGGCGACACGTTGGCTCACTGCGTCTACCAGAGCATGCACATTGCGGCACTCCAGGAGATGCCTGGCATCTTGGCATTTCAGCTTCCTAGAGTAGGGACAGCAGGTGTTCTCACAGCCTGGGATACTCCCCCCAAGCAGCCGGTGACAGCATTCAGGGGGTCCCCTGCCAGGTGCCTGGACCTCAGACAGGGCTTTACAGGTTGATCCTGCCATGGCGAACAGAGGAACCTTTCTCCCCCATGTGATTTCTGCTGCTGTTACGTATGGTTCTTCATGTGTGTGCATGGGCATGCCTTTGGGTATGTTTGTAAGTACACATGCATGTATATGCACATGTGTTTAGAACCCAGGAGACAACTATGGGTGCCGGGTGCCATTTCCTTGACTCCATTCTTTCTTTTCTTCTCTTTCTTTCTTCCTTTCTTTCTTTCCTTCTTTCTTTCTTTCTTTCTCTTTCTTTCCTTCCTTCCTTCCTTCCTCATTTCTTTCTTTCTTTCCTTCCTTCCTCCTTTCTTTCTTTCCTTCCTTCCTTCCTCCTTTCTTTCCTTCCTTCCTTCCTTTCTTTCTTTCTTTCTTTCTTTCTTTCTTTCTTTCTTTCTTTCTTTCTTAAAGATAGGGTATCTCATGGGCGCAAATACACCAATTAGAGTAGGCTGGCTGGCTGTGAACCTCAATGATCATCTTGTCTCTACTTCCTCAGACCTGATTACAAACACATACCACCAGGCCTGGCTTTATCAAACAGCAAGTCTTTTATCAGTTCAGTCTTCTCCCCAGCTCGGTCCGTGGCTTTTATCTTTCCAGCTGAGACCTTGGTGGAGCCCTGGGGGAGGAACAAGAAGGAAGAACAGGCTTCTGGCCTCACCTGTGTTCTTCTTGCCTTCTCCATGTGGGCAGCAAAAAGGAACCCTGGGGTTGAGGTGACATGGGACATCTGGGTCCCAAATTTCTGTTCCTGGGTAGTTCTTGAGGCCATGAGATTGAGGAACAGAAAATAGTCTTTGGAGGGCTAGCCCCAGCCATCTATACTTCAGGGTGTATCCAGATCAGGGTCTAGCCAAGGTGCTGAATGCCTGAGACAGACACAGGGGGAGCTGGGAATTTTTACTTGCCCTTCTAAACCCACCTCGAGTGGCCTCCTCTTCCTCATCCCCTCAACCATCTGGCTCAAACACCGTCATCCTGGATGGAATTGGGGTCTGCACTGGCAAAGGGATCACTTGTGGCCTAAACAAGCACTAATGGATCTCCCTATTTCACACAAATATGTTGGATCTGTGAGGCGGGGCTGCTGGCCCTACTCGGCTCTATGTCTCCAACTCCAGGCTTAGCTAGGTTCAGCCTGCATGTGGCTAGGGCCTGTTTCCCCTGGGAACTCAGGCCAATCACCTTCCAGAGCTGCTAGGTTCTTGTGGAGCTCAGTCCTGGATAGGGTGCTCGCAGTGTCCCTCTAAGGGCATTGGTGGCCGGGCACATGCTATCCCAGGAAGGCAGGGCAGAGATGGTGCTTCTGGACCTCCCTCAACTGTGCCAGAGTCCAGAAGGCAGGAGCATCTCTTTCCCTGGGTTGTATCCACAGAAGCCATCAGAGGGCCCAGAGTAAGGAGGAAGAAATAAAATGGGACTCAGTGGGTCAGGCAGGTAGGAAAAGTCTAACATGGGTGAGTGACTCTATGACCTCAAATACAGCCCAGGGGCCCCAGGCTCTCTTCCCATATAAACATTCTTACGGATCTGTGGTTGCTTCAGGACCCTGGGGAGAAGCTCCAAAGATGTGTAAACCAAGCAGTCTCTTTTTGCTCCCTCCTGAGGCCAGGTTTCAGTTCCCTTTCCCTGGCAGGCCAGATGTTCTTTTGCAGGTTGGGGACAGACATGGATGTAGGCTTTCCATGAGCTTGACAACTCAAGTTGAGGGTTTGGAGGTGGGGGGGTGGGCAGAGACGACGGCATGGTGTAAGTAAGCTTAGCTGTTCTTTTCTTTCATAAGGAGAAAAGGAGACAGAGAGAGCTGAAGAGCCAGCTATGTAAGTCAAGTGCAGGCTGCAGCCCAGCATCCAAGGTATACCTTGAGGCCTCCGAGCGCTCAACGCCCTGAGGTCTGATTCCTTGACAAGTGAGGAAACTCTTCTGTCTCACCGGCAGCCTTGTCTGTACTGACCATATCTGCCTATGCGGCCAGGGCGCCAACCATGGAGGCCAAGCATCTCATGAGCCAAGAACCTAAACTACCCAGGTGCCTTTGCAACAGTGCTGATTCTTCCTTACAGAGGCACAGACCCCCGGTGTCACTGCCTGCAGCTGCTAAGCCACCAACTCACTCTCCCTTCTTATTTTTATTTAAAATGACAGGCCACCAGAAAGACAGACTTCAGGCTTCCGTGTGAGTGCAGGAGCCCACCAGCCCCCTGCATGATCTAATGAGAAACAGCCGATATCCAAGAAAACATTTAGGATTCCTAAACAGAAAAGCTGCTGTCGAGAGACGTTCATCCCGCCTCGGGGTGCCCTGCTCGGTGAGCGTGAGATGGCAGACTGGCTATTCCAGCCACCCGGTGCCCTGGGCTAACCCTCTCTCTTCAACACATAATACAATACGCAGAGCCTCAGCCAAACTGTTAAAGTAATTTCCTCCGTTCAGAACCCTTTGCCCCTTCCGGTGGTGCTTGCTCTCAGCTGCATGGGTGGCAGGTAATTATATGAATTTCCTGGGCTTCCCGGTTGGTAAGGTATATATTCAGGTAAATACCTGTTCCTCTGGTGAGCAGGAGGCATGGGAAGCCAGATGTTACTGGGCCGTGTGTGTTCGCACCACACTGCATCCCAGAAAGACGCAGCTAGACATCATCCCCGATGCCCCAGACCTCCTTGAGACCTGGTATGCTGCACACTGTGGGCATTAGCCTTGGCTACCTTCCTTGGATGAGATTCGTACCCCAGTGTGCTTGTGTTCCGTCCACCAGCAGCCTCACACGGAGACCCAGAAGTAGTTTTGCTAGAGAGGGAAAGGACTTCCAAGGGGACAGCATGAGACAGAACGAGTCAGATTTGGTTCAACAGATCGAGGGGGCTCAGTGCTCACCCCAACTCCAAAGACACTGCTCCCCATGTCCAGGGAGGACGCTCACTGTTAGAGCTACCAGATGTTTCCACTCGGTTTTGCAAATCTGCTCCGGGCCTAATCGCCGCTGTTTGTTCTAGAAATCAAAAGGTCTTGCCTGGCTGTGAAAGATGCTTGACCGCCACCCGCCCCGAGTCCCTTCCCCCTTCCTGGAGGCCCAGACCCGTGAGCCCCCCAGACAGGAGGAGGGGTGGATGCTGAGGTGGCTTTTTGGTTTCCCGGCAGTTTGGCTTTGCAAGCCAATGGCAGCTCCCACAGACTGGGTCCTGGAGGTCTCTGCTTGTTTTGGGCCACTGTGGGTCCTGTGTGCTGAGTGACCCTGGGCAGTGACAAACAGCGTGAACCCCCAGTTTTTAAGAAAATGGCAAGCAGATAATGTGTTTCCTTCCTTGGTGGGCCTGAGGGCCACTGGTTCCTGAGGGCTGGGGGCATAAAGTATAGCACTGCTGGCACACAGGGCAGTCCCAGTCAGGCTAGGCCCTTCCCTTGGCATCCATGCTAGTTACTGAGGAAGCACCACCGCTGTCCCCAGGCTGAGAGGTCTGAACTGGTTCTTGCTGAAAGTTCTGAACTCTCCTCACATACTCGCATCTTGCTATTTCTCTCTGCCCTCCTCTCCCAGAAGCCAAGTTCGGCCAAGCGCAAGGGAGCGAGGCCATTCATTCCCACAGAATTCATCATCCCCTCACCAGGCAGAGCCTCTGCGGCCAGGGCGTTATTCACGTCTCATCGGGATGGACCGACGCAGCAACTCCTGGCTCTCAACTCCACCGTCAGGCGGCCGAGGAGGGTCTAGACGGGGGCCGGGGCTGCCTCTGATATCTCACTGATAACGTATTGTACAATTAGATCAATTTGACAATTCCCATTATGGCTGATAAAATATTTATCGAGCCTTGGAGATGATGTCTGGTCTCGGTGCTATTTGTTCTGCTAATGGGGGGGAGGCTGACGAGGCTGCAGACAGCGCTCCGAGCCCGGCTCCTCATACCCTCCTCCCCATTAGCTTTGCAAATTGCCAGCACCAGTCATAAATTACCGTCCAGCCCCGGCGAGATTGATGCCGAGCTGACAGGGCAGGTGGGTGACTTGTGATGACATTGTTTCACGGAGGCATTAATCACGGGGGGAAAGAGAAAATACCCTCAAATTGGCCCATAAGTCTAAATATTAAGGAATGAGGAAACAGGCAGCCAGGGGATGGGTTTAGCGAGAGAGCTGGGGATTGGAAAATGAGGGAGAGAGAGAGAGAAAAAAAAAACATTTTCTATTATTTAACACATCATCTTAATAATTTCCAGTGTTTTTCTTCCCGGAGTTCCGTTTCGACCCAACAGGCTGGACCTCGCGGGCTGCACATCAGCCACCCTAGATGCAGATGTCGCCTTGCCAGTAGCAGCCTCCGAGGCTGCCCTGGCCACGGGGCCGGCTGTGGGACACTGAATTGAGGGAAAGGCAGAGACGCAGAGAGAACGGCGTGCCTGTGCTCCCGCTCTGCCGCCGGAATAGCCGTTGCCATCTGCAGACAGGCTAGATTTTCTTCAGAAGGGACAGAAGCCTTGACATGACTGAGAGAGACGAAGCCCCGTCAGGCCCTCAGACGCACATGCAGAACCCAGAGGAGGACCAGACACACCACGGGGTCAGTGAAGGGTTCACTCCCAGGTCTACCTTCCCACCTGGGTTGAAGGAACTACAAGCCCGTCCCCACCCACATATTAGTGAGGAGCGTCCGTACTGTCTCCTCCTTTACAGCCCTGTGCTGGGGCTCTGCGGGTAAAATATAGGTCGGGGGGGGGGATAAATGGCCCTTAATGAATTGCCTCAGAGTTAGAGCGCCGGTGTGGTTTTAATGTGGAATGAAAAGGTAAGCATGTCAATAAGAGACTGAAGCTGCGGCAGAGGGTCCAGTCCTCCGCAGAGGACTATGGGTGGGTGTGGGGAGGGGCAGAGAGACCCGATGCTTCCCCTTCCTCCAGGGCCCATCCATCTCCCCATCTTCCCAAGGCCTCTAGGCTCATCCTGAATTTGGGGCCCCCGGTGTGAGACTCCAGTAGCCACAGTTTGGCTCTGAAGGCTGCAGCGCAGAGTAATTAAATTAAATTGATGCTGTCCCTGTTTTGAGGCCACCCTTGATTTAAGGCCAGAAAAGGAAGCAATTAAATTTAATAAAAACCAGGTTCCTGAACAAAGATATATAGCAAGTGTGGCCATCCGGAGACTGCACCCGCCGGGGAGAGGCCGCTGTGGGTGCTGCCAGCCCATACAGGGATTGAGGTAAAAATAATAATAGTAACAGGAATAATAATAATATTAATGCTAATAAATATTAAATAAATGCTGATAAATAACCCCCTCTTCGGGCCTCTGAGTCCCTAACTCGCTGATTTAAAATGTCCAGGCGGATGACGATTTTGCTCAAGCCAGATTCCAACAGGCCATTCTTGGGGGAGAGATTTGTAGCTGGCCAGTGACTGCAACTCAGGGCTGACCCGTGTGACCAACAGCCATGATTAACAGTGGTCTGTCAAGGCTCAGGGTCAGGGTGCACAATCCTCAGGCCAGAGAAGGGTCAGGGCTGAGGCAGGAAACGAGAGAGGCTGCATGCTATTCAGCCAGATCACCCTCACCCTGTTACTTCCCCCTGGATAGAAGCAGCTCCTAGAAGCAGGCTGGGGCCCGCTTGGGTTTTAATCGCTTGTGCTTGTGGCCCCCAGCTCTGAAGAAGTTAGTCTGATCAGGAAAGGACTAATTCCCCAGGCCACAGGAGGAGGGCCTCCGGTAACAATGCAGTGTTATATAGCAGCAGCAAGAAGGCCATACCGACTGTCCCTGGGACAAACCACTGCTTACCAAGTCCCAGGATGCAGGGCAGAGAGGTCTCCAGCCCCAATCAGTTCCACTACTCCTGGCTGTTCCAGCCAGCTGGTTCTGCCAGCCAGCTAGGAGATCGGCACGCACAAAAGCAAGAAGCTACCATCAGTCTGCTGGTGCTTTGGGCAACGGGGCCCCTGATTCATTATTCCAACATAGGTCTCAGCACCCCAGGGTCATGAAGAGCAGCCTGGAGCCCTGCTCCTTGCACAGGTCTTCGTGCAAACCATGGGGCTCCTGGGAGGGGTGGGTTCTTCGACAGGCTGGGAGAGTTGCTGGTGCCACATTTCTGACAAGCTTGGCTCCTGGGCAGGAGAGCACTCCATAGCAGAACAATGGCCACCAGTCCCCGTGACCATGCAGCCCACCGTGACCCAGCTCCCCTCAGAACAAAATCAAAACGCCCATAAGTCGCCAACCTACAGGGATAAATCAGACTGGAATCTCCTTCGACCGCTGCCCGGTTTTCTGATCCAGAGGGCAAAGCTGAATGCCCACAACACACAGGAAAACTGGCTGAGGGAAAATAAAGACCATACAAGGGACAGCTCTCACCTTTCCCTCCTTATAGAGGTTAGCAGAAATGGCAACACGGTTACAAATCTGCAACCAACCTGTGGCAGGCGTGCCCTGCTCAACCTTCAAAACCGCAACACGAACAACTGAGTGACCACCCAGGCAGATACCCAACCTAAACACAGCCAAAACGCTGCTCACTGGGCCAGGGCCAGAAGGACTTTGGAAACTATCTAGAACCTTCCAGTATCTTGTCTCTCACTCCTGACGGGGTACAGATATGGGTCTTGCTAGGTTCCCACACTCAGCATCTTTCCTTTATAGCCAAACTTTTGCCACATCTTAGCAGCATCTCCCGTTGCCAAACACGAGAGCGGGGTTTTCACCCTGTGCTGGGAAGGAATCATACTCCTTTCGTGTGCATGCGAAGTAAACCTTTAGAACGTGGGTACAGTCACCCCAACTGGTTCTGGGATCCAGAACTAGTGTCCTCCTTGGCCAACCATAGAGGCCTGTCCCCTTAAGGCCCATAGTCTCAGCTTTGAGTATAATTGGTGAGTTTTCAGCTCTGGTGTCCAACAGACGTGAGCTTTGAGTTTTTTTTGTTTTTTTTTTTTTTTTTTGGTTCTTTCTTTCGGAGCTGGGGACTGAACCCAGGGCCTTGCGCTTCCTAGGCAAGCGCTCTACCACTGAGCTAAATCCCCAACCCCCCTTTTTTTTAAAGTGAAGCAAGCCACTTAGTTGAGTTATATATGGACTCGATGTTTCTGACAGCACATGCCAAGACCGTTGAGGACGGGGTCGGGGTAGCTTTGAGAGATGGCAAGAGGCATAAACGATTACTTAAAAAGTAGAGCTGGGTCCTTTCCATTTAAGCAACCAGTACAAACCAACTGCCATGAACAGTGTGAAGGGAACTGGTCCTGCCAGGCAGAACCCCTCCAGCATGATCCCAGCTCTCTGGTCAGCTGTGTACACATATGTCACGCACATGGCCCAAGAGGGATGGCCACTTTAGTACTGGTACCTAAGGGAGTCTGGGGTGCCTCGGCCCAGGAGGGTCTGCAGCACACTCCGTGGGGCAGCTAAGTGGCCAACTCAGAGCTGAGGCCCTCTGGGACGGCTGAGAAGGAACTGAGAAATAAATATTCTAGTCGGGAATATTTCTATTAACTCCCGTGGTAAGCCATACACCTGGATGAAGGTGAGCCATGCCTGGAGAGGGTGAGCCATGCCTGGGGTGGGGGTTGGGTGAGAAAGCAACCTTTTTCCACACATGGCCTCCAGCCATGCACACCAGGCTGCCTCCCCAAGGTGACTCTCTAGTAACTCTTGATTCAATTGCCCCTGGTGGCCCACAGACCCTGGATTCAGGCAGGGGCATACACATGCCATCGGCTTCACAGGCAGCCGCCACTGTCCCTAGAACTTCCCTCACATACCGTGAGGCTCTGCCGGATGAAGCGGGCTAACCTACATTCCTGGCTCAGAATGGCGGGCTTAAGTCAAAATCTGTACCTTGTGATCACACAAGCTGGGTGGTGGCCAGGTCAGAGAGGGAGAGACAAGTCAGGCCTGTACTTAGGATTCTGTGGGTACTTAGGCTAAGAAGGACACCTTGGGGGACAGTCAGGGTCACCCATGCCTTGCCTTGAGCCTAGACTGGAGCAGGATCCCTGCTCCCCACGCTGCCTTTCTCTGACTCAATTTCTCCATCTGTAAAATGGGGTGAGATTCCTTCTACCAGTGTTCTCTGTCACTGTATCTGTCTGACCCCCATCTTGCAGGGGGCAGTAAGCCACCTGAGGCTGTGCCTGCCCTTTGTGCCAGCTCCTTCCAGACAGGGGCAGTGGGAGAAATGGCTACCCACTCATGGCTCGGCTCCCAGCATCCCTGAGCCTAGGGTTGCCCAATCACCCAGCATGAGACACGTGACAAAAGAGGCCCTGATTACGGCAGCAGGACTTGTGTGCTGTTGTGGGAGCTCCTGTCATCTCTACAGCAGAGTTGAGCCTGTCAGAAGCCAAAAGGTGGGGTGTCATTTGGGAAATAGCTCTTGAACCCCTTCCTCTGTCCATAGCAGCCAGCCAGAGTGAAGGGACACTACAGACTGACCTTCTTTAGTCCTGGACACGACATGCCCTTAGGAGGTCTTAACAGCTGTCCACTGGCACCTGCGGGCACGGAGACCAGGGGGAATGTATTGTGCTGTCAAACAAAGGCCAGTTCCCCCCTGTTTTCCAACTCAAAGTGACCATGTAGAGGTCACTATGACCACTGAGGGTCCTGGATGTGGCTGGCCCTGGGTTCAGATGCCAGCTTCGCGGCATCTGAGACCGTCTACCTATCTCCCTGAACCACAGCTCCCTCATCTGTCCTCCTTACCCTGCCTATGAGATACTTCACTGTGCAGGTCCCATGCCTGTGACTCCTCTCTCCTCCTGGGTGTCCTACACTGGGGTCGGGACAGGCTGTGCAGGAGCCACTGGGCTCTTACACCCACAGGCTTCCGCACTGTACAGCAGGAGGAAGACGAGGCTGGCAGTCCCACAGGGAGCCATTCAAGGACCCCTTTCCTCCCAAGGGGCAGGTCCTGAGCCTCAGCCCCACCCACCCGGTGTCCTGTGCCTCCTGGACAATGTGGGCACACAATGAGATTGTGCTCTCCTGCACCTGGGCTCTCTGTCTCAGCTGCTGGGGAAGCAGAAGGAAATCTCCGGGCTCTGGTGCCCATGTGTAAATCCCTAGCGTGGCACTTCACGGTCCCCACGACCCCACTCTGGGTCTGGCTCTGGGGGATACCAATGAGTGATCTCAGAGAGGGTAGAGGAAGACCTAGCCCAGGGAAAAACGGGCAAATCATAGACCAAGGATGTCTGTGTCCAGCTCCGTGGAAGTTTGGGCTGAATGTACAAATACCTGTTTCCCGGGTAACCCGACCCTGTAATTATGGCTAAGCCCTGGGAGGGTGCGCAGGGCCCACAATGCCTACACTTGGAGGCTGGGTGAAGAGACCCCTAATTGTCTTTACCGTGGCAGGGTGCATTGAGTCAGGTGCGCTCAGGTTACCTGGGCTCACAGCTGGTGTCTCACCTGCCTCAGCAGAAAGGGAGGCTCTGCAGAGGCCCAGGGCACTACAGCCACTCTGAGGGGCAGAGTCAGTTCCTGACCTTGGCTATGACTGCCGAAGCTCTTGGTGCATTGAATTTGCTGCGAGCCCACACTCCCAGGACAGCGGGATCTCATTGTTTGCCCTCAGATAAGAAATGTAGGCTCATGTGTTTTCTTTCCTTGAGAAAATGTCAGGTCCCTGGACGGTGTCTGCCAGACAGGAAGCACTGGGTGCGGAGGGAAAAGGCTACCCTCAGTCCACCCTTCCCACCTCCCCAGGAACCCCTCAACTCTGGTTGGGGCCTCTCCTTGGAGCCTCCATGCTGGTCTGGAAATGGTTTCTGCTGCCCTCCAATAGGAGAATGACCCAGTAATGCAGGGAAGGTGTCCTTTCTCCCAGTCACCCCTGACCCAGCTGCTAACTGACATGTGGACACTGGACTCCCAGGCTCTGGTCTGTAGGTGGTCGGTGGCTCTGGGCCACACTAGCAGCTTGGCGGCCTAATCCTTGACTAATTTGAGTCGATCCTCTCTGCTGGCTCTGAGAGAGGTGGGCCCCGGGTACCCCCACGCGGGCTCAGTGGTCAGACCTCAGTAGAACAAAAGGTAGCCTGTTTCCGCCTCTGCCTCAACTCAGCTTAAGGACATTTTTCTCATTTTTGACCAGCTAATGTCTCAAAGGGGGAAAATAAGTTGTCTGATTGCTTTAGGTTTAATCCTCACCTCGACCTACGCTGCTGGTGACCAGGCTGACTTTGCCTAGTCGCTGGGGTCAAGGTCCTTCAAGCTCTCTAGGTCTCTCTCAATAGTTATTTCTCCCATTTCTGCAGCAAAGGGAGGCAGGTCCCACAGAACTCAAACATCCTCACCGATGATCTTGCAATGGACCTGGCTTCTCTAGGGCAGGAAGGCGGGTTCTACAGAATGAGAGTGTCTTGTCTCCCCAGCTGCCGCCCATGGATAGCCATCTCCCCAACTCAACACGGCATCCAGCATGTCATGCCTGCTGCCTCATATACCCTACTCATTGGCTCATCAACTCTGTCTTTAGACACCAAGATGGCTGCATTAGCCATGGATCTTTCTAGAACACCATTTCTCTTCACCAGGCTAGTTCCACTCTAGCCTTTTCGGTATGCCGGGGACCTGAGAGCAACTTCTTTTCTGACTCCTCAGCTACTCTCTGGAGGCAGGATAGGACGCCTTGACTCCCAAGACCCGGGTTCTAACTGCAGCTAGAACCAAGATGTTGGCTGCCCTCCTGATATGCATGGCCTTCGGTGCTGCTCTCAGATAGGTTGACCATTTTCCCATCAAGATGATGTCCAGCTTCCTGGGGAAGGGAGGAACTCCTATAAAAAAGGTCATTGGCCCAGCATCTTCTGCTGCCCCTTCTCCCCCTGGCAGGCAACACAGCCTCTCCTTGAGAACCTCGCTTCCGCTCTCCTCTGGGATGGCAGGAAGTTCACAGGCTAGGACAGCTGGCTTTGTTACCCCTAGCTGTGAGGTCCCCATGAGTTGTCAACCTCTCTGGGAAATGGAGGGAAATGAGAGGGCTTACCACAATTGCTAAGGGCTTACACAGGGGGCCTAGGTGAGGACCAGGGATGGTCACCAAGGATCACTCCCATTGGTGGTGGATGCTGAGAAGCAACTCCTGAGGGCCCTGCCTCTAGTGACCACAGAGTTATCGTGGAAGGCCCTGCATCTACAAGAACAGCCAGGGCAGGTGAGAGTCTAGGTTTTGTAACTGGGTGTTTCTGAAGAGATGCTTCAAGAAGCCAAGGCCTGCCACTCTGTCCACTCCAGATCTCCCTCCTGGGTACGATGTGTCTTGATGACATTGTTCAAAGAGCTCCCCAGGCCTCGCCCTACTTCTGCAGTGGCAGAAGTAGGCTTAGGATACTTGGGATCAGAGCCCGGGATAGCCTCCCTCTGTTACACAAAGCTCTCTCCACTAAACCCCTGACACAGGTGCCTTCTCCAGAGGCAGATATATCCTGAACATACCTAGAGGAGGCAGGCTGTGGTGCTAGCACACTGGGGCCTTGGGGGTGCTAGGTGACTGGACAGCCTCAGTGATACTCTAGGCTCAAGATCATTCGCCTACCTAACCCTCTAGTCAGACACACGAGGCCCCACGCTGAGACCCTACAGACACACAGGTTAAACTCCCTTGAACCCCACTAAGATGCTTCTCGTCAATACACAAGGTCCTGTACAGTTAGCATGGTAAAGTGTCGGTTGTAGGCCCATTTCCTGCACCATGGGAAATGGGTTGCCAGCAGCTAGGACCTGGATGTGGACTCAGTTGGGCTGCCCTGTCCTGTTTCTTGGACTTTCTATCTTCATCGATGCCTCCCCTGAACCCACTCCCAGATGCCCATGTAGATATGCTCAAAGGAGGCTGGACCAAAGAGGTAAAAATGATTGTTTTAAATGAACCATCTGCTCTCTGTCAGGAAGTAGAGGTGTTGATGTCTCCGGAAAACAGTGTGAATCGTACAGCTCTAGGATTCTCCAGATTTCACGGGTTCCGGATGTATGGAGCGATGTCACAGGAGGAAGGACGGCAAGACAGAAAGGACGGGAGATTTAATCTGGAGCAGATTAAAGATACACCCACCACCCTCGCTTATCCTCCAGGATCTGCAGCGGTGAACTACGAATGGTGAGAACTCTCCCTGAAACCCAACCACTTGGTAGAAGATGTATAGCACTCTAGAAGGTTCTAGAAAGTTCTTCAGGCTTCTGGAATATTCCAAAAAAAAAAAATCTCTGCGTCCCAGAACTGCCCTCAAGGGCCTAAGGTCCAGCTCTGACCAGGCCCAGGTTTCCTTTCGGCTACTCAGCAACTTTCTTTCCTCTGCCCAAAATGCATCCTCTGTATCTGTCTGCTGGCCATCCAATGTTGCCCTCCGTTCTGGTTCCAAACTTTACCCTTTGAATCCCAACATCCTGTCTGCCCACACGACAGAGGCCAGAATGCAGACTCTCAACCCTAAACTCAGATAAGTAAGTTTAAACCTTTAAAAGGTGGCCTTAACACCCCATTGTGCCCTCCTTGTGCCCCTGACTGCTCTTTTCCTACCATATAATTAGCACGTAAAGAACTCTCTCCTCCGAATTAAACGGCAGTAATTGGTTTGTTTGTTTTTTTTTAAAAAAAAAAAAACTAATTTAAATCCTAAACCCTTTGGAAAAAATTGTCATTGTTTATATATTAAATGGACGAACATTTTAAGTATTATGGACTAATTTAACAGCTTATCTGGAACATAGGTCTGGAGAGGAGAGGAGGGAGGGAGAGTCTCTGAAAGCCTGGGGCTGGGAGGGTTACAGGAAGCCCATCACTCACAGGGCAGGGGGTGCGGGGGGGGGCGTTGAGGGCCATTGGGGGAGGAATGACTTCCAAAGCTCTGAGGTTTGCCTCAGTTAGGAGCCCTAGGCTGCCTGAACTGCACAGGTCCCACTGAGGTAGCTGCCTATACGGCGGTAGGTATGGCTGCCACCCATACCTACAACGGGGGCCTCTCTTATTAGCAGGGACCAATCGGAGACCGATGTGGGCACTTCTCCTCCAGTGGTATGAAAATATTTGCCTATTGTTTCTAGAATTGTCTCAATAGCTTAATTCTAACGCTGCAAGGATTCATGTTGAGGGAGATAACAGTTTAAATTGTTCCACTTAAACATGGACTAAAAAGAGAGAAATGTCTCATTCCTCCATGAAAGAATTAAAAAGTAGTAACACTTTCCAGTCTCCCTTTAGTCTGGTAACATGATAATGTTACATTTTTTTTACCCCCCCCCCATAATGTTACATTTTTATAAAAACTTTTTGTTTTCCCTTTAAACTTGAAAAAAAAATAACGTTAAAGTTTCCCTCAAAGGGGAAAAAGTCAACGTGGGCAATGAAAGGAGTGTTTAAAAGTGAAAGGGAACCTTGCCTTTCCATGTGTTTAGGGGTGTCTGTGGAGGGAGCAAGGCTACTGCAGGCAAAAATAATTGCCAATGCTTGGCTGTGACAGGTGGGATCAGGGGAGAGAGCCACACCCAGAGACCTGACCTGGAAGAGAGTGAACCTGGTCGGCAGACTCCTACAGGGCACCCAAAAGGCTGCTCTGCCTGCCTCTCTGGAGTCCCACGGCAAAGCACACAGTCCAGAGAGGCCAGGAAAAGAAAAAAAAAAACGGCACGGACATATGGAAGACCTCATCTCCACAGACACAGCACAGCCGCTGAGCGCGAAGAGGGAAGCTGGAATGTCTCCATCCTCCACACCAGAAACCAGGCACCTTAGTTGGGAAATCGAGTCTATCCTGTAAGGCAGAAAGGTACACAGGAGGCGCTACCTTGTCCAACAAAACAGCAGTGAAATCAACAGTGAGCTCCTGAGGCTTAGGAAAACAGATACGAATGTTCCCCTGGCGGCAGAAAGGAGGTAAGTGAAGGTGATACTTCCCTCGCCCCAAAAATCTATAGGATATCACATGGTGAGGAGGGGTGGCACTGAGCTTAGAAGCCACGTCCTAGAGTCCTTGTATTGGTGTGGTGCGACAGTGTGCTTGCAAAGGCCACCCTGGGGGCGAGAGGCACAGGGGGGTGCATAGTGGTCCCTGTGGCCTCAGCTGCTCCTTTTCCTGGACCCTGACCAATAAGGCCCCATACAGGTAGAGACCTCAAAGCCCATATACCTTCATGCTGAGGACACAATGAACCTTGGCGAATGGCCAGACCAGAATCAGGGCAAGGACAGAGGGGCCTATGAGCTTTCCACTGTGATTAGCAACCTCATCAGTACCTGACCCCAAGACTCCAGGCCCCCCAAAACCCTGGGTTATTGAGCATGTAACCAGGGACCTGCAAAGTCCATTCTCATGTGTCACTGAGGCTTAAGGCCTTAGCTCTTTTTTCAAATTGTGGTATAGAAATTTCTGAGTCGCAGAAGGCCTCTCCTGTCCGTCCTGGAATCTTGAGTAATCTATTCCACATGGAGCAGGTAAGGCCATGTCTTCTGAGCCCTGCTGGCTAGAAAGACTAGTGGCCCGTAAAGGGTCCCAAAGTCATTGGTGGCTACAGGGACATAAGCCTCCCCTGGCACTAATCCCACGTGGGGTAGGGTGGGGCCTCCAGTTCCTTCTCTCGTGAGTTTATAGATTTTCATGTGGAATAAGAATCTGTTAGCTCACACAGAAAAGCATATCCAGGGTCTCACGCAGGGGCAGCCAGTGCTGCAACTGCTCAGAAATAGCAACTCAACAATGGCACCAGCTACCACTGCAAGACGGGGACCCAAAATTGTCCTCTAGGGGCTAGTACAGCAACAAAGGACTCTCCACCCAGGTACTGCCCAGGCCCCACAAGGCAGCTTGCCAGCTAGCCGTCCCAACAGACTCAGCCTCCACCTTTCCCGTCCCTACCCACTCACACTCCAGCAGCGACGGAGACTGCTTTGAAACCTTCTGAGCCTGGAGTTGGGGTTGGGAGGGTGTGGGGGCAGGAGGAACGGCAGTTCTGAGATACTGTGCAAAGCTTGAGGGCTATAGAGAGAAGGGGACACAGTAAGAGTGGCTGAGCCAGGCCTCTAGGTATAGAGAGACAGTCCTGTATGGATGGGCCACACAGACACCACAGGGACACCATGCTGCCAGCCTGGCCAATCATGAGTAAAATGTCACCATCACAGCCAGGGCCCTGGACCATTCACTGTCTTTATTTTCCACAGAGAGACTGCTGAAATGGGCCCTGACTATTTCAATGTCTTTTATTTTCCACAGTCATACAGAAAAGCAACACGGTGACTAGAGAAATGGTTGAAGCGACCTGAAATGGTTTGAATTCTGCTCCACAAATGGACAGAAATAGGAAGGAGCCAGGTATACAGAGAAGGCCACTGGAAGAGTTGACCCCATATACAGGTGCCAACCAACCATGGCTTCTCTATGACCCCCCACCCAGGGAGAAGCATGGGATTAGAAGTGAACTAGACTGTGTGGCAATTTGTTGGAGGAGGTGTAAGACCTTGTTGGGGAGGTGTGGCCTTGTTGGAGGGGTGTGGCCTTTCTTGAGGAGGTGTTGCCTTATTGGAGGAGGTGTGGCCTTGTTGGAGGAGGTGTGGCCTTGTTGGAGGGGTGTGGCCTTGTTGGAGGGGTGTGGCCTTGTTGGAGGAGGTGTGTCACTGTGGGCATGGGCTTTGAGACCCTCATCCTAGCTGCCTGGAAGCCAGTCTTCCCCTAGCAACCTTCAGATGAAGATGTAGAACTCTCAGCTCCTCTTGCGCCATGCCTGCCTGGATGCTGCCATGTTTCCTGCCTTGACAGTGATGGACTGACCCTCTGAACCTGTAAGCCAGCCCCCATTAAAGGTTGTTCTTTGTGAGACTTGCCTTGGTCATGGTGTCTGTTCACAGCAGTAAAACCCTAACTAAGACACGTGGGGACATACGCCAGGTCCCTCACTGCCCTTTGGACTTTCTGTTCTTTTCATTCCATCACAGCTCATTGGTCCCCTCACTGTGTCGGCAGACAGACCTCAGTTTTCCCTTTCACTTTAAGCCATTCAGAATGGAGACTCTGGTGGCAAATCCTAAGGCTTTATTCCTTCCATGAGAAGTGTGGTGGCCCTTTTCTCAGGCATTGGCTACTTAGGTAGAGGTTCCAAAAGGGGTCCCTAGACACAAGGAGCCTCTAGTTAATTGCCAAACCCAGAACCTGACCTTTGGCTCAGAATCCTCCCCAGGGGGGGGTCACACCAAACCTCTCTGCCCTGGGTACCCAAGCCCTTCAAGAGGAAGCCAGAGCCCAAACTCATCCGTGTCCTATGATCCCATGCTAGTCTCTGTCCCAATGTCCCATGACATCCCAGAATGCTCTACATCCACAGGGACCCTCTGACCTTCCCACTCTCATGGGGAAACCTACTCAGAAGTAGATGCAATATCTTCACAGGCTGTGGGCACAGCCAAGAGTGGCCTGCTGACCCCCGGCCTACTGTCCCAGCTCAGGGGCTCCAACCATCTGGATCCTTTTATAGGCCGAAGGGATCTGCTCAGCAGCTAGTTTTCCAAAATGAAACCAGAAACCAGGTCTAATCATTTGAGCTTGATAAAGACTCCCCAAGTGCCCGGGGAAGCCAGGGTTGGGTCACACAGGCAACCGGTTTCCTTTCTCCCCAGACACATGGATCGTGCAAGCAAAAAAAAAAAGTGAAATACATTGGCTGTACCCACCGAGCTGAGGGGTGGGGGGCCTATCTCACAGGGGCATCGTCTGGGTAGGACGATATCAGATGTAGCAAACAAGAAAAGCAAAGTTCAAGAAACCAACATATATCAGCTTTTGGCAGAGCGTGTGCACCCGTTATGCATTTGAAACGACTTGGTGCCAAATCGGAGCAGGCTCTCCCTGCCAGGAATCAGGAGGGGTCAAGCGAGGATCCCAAAAGAGTGCAAAGATTTGTCTTTAAAAAGCACAGCGCTGAAATCTATTTTGGTTTTGCAAAAACAAGAGACCGTCTGGGTCTCTCTCGTTCATGCTCGCTCTCTCTCTCTTTCTCTCTCTCTCTCTCTCTCTCCCCCCTTTCCCCTTTCAGTTTAAAACCAACATCTAAACTGGGTTCCCACCGCCAGATGCCAGCCCTATCCAGGCCCGGCTGAGCCTGGTGTGAGAGTGGGGGACTCAGCCAATGTGTACAAGACAGATAGGCAGTCCTGCTAGGCTCCTTGATTCCGCAAGGGGCTTCACGGTCAGGCGTGGGGCCTTCTGACTGAATCTGGGGAAGCATGTCCCGATCCTGGATTTGCAGAATGTATCACATCTATGTATACGTCCGCAGAACGTATCTATAGAGAGCTGAGTCTGGCAGCTCAGTGTTCCTGCCTATCTCAACCCTTAACCCCCGAATTCAAAACCTTTCTGAATTACTCCCAGTGTCTTTCTATCCCTTCATCCTTGCGTGGTGCTGTTCCCTTCAGCAACCCCTGCCTCACCCTGCTTTACCTGTGGGTTCATCTATGTTCCAGGCTGAGCTGGAGCCACTACCAGGCCTGGATCCTGACAATCTGAAAAGCCCCCACGAGAGTCTGGGAGACAAAGTCTCCTGAGCATGGGGGACTTTGCAGCTTAGTACTAGGCATACAGCCCCGGGGTTTCCACCGCACCCTGCGGTGTTAGAACTGCCAGGTGATCTGTACACTGTTTCCTGGAGGATCCCTGGGCACGTCATCCGAACACCTAGCCAGACACACCCAGATGCAGCCAGCAGGTAACCTGGGTGATTGCTTACCATGTGACCCTCATCAAAACCTCAGGTCTCACTGTACCCATCTGTACATTGGGTCTATCCCTGCTTGTCGAATCCCAAGCACGGGGTTGGGGGGGGGGGCAACTGGTGGAGCAGGAGTGAAGCTTGGGTTTCAGGACCCCATCAGACAGACAGACATTTTCCCAGGCTAGATGAGCTGTGCAGGCAGTGGGAGCCACGGGGACCCGCTAGGCCGGGAAGAGAGGCCAGTGGCGCCCGGGCCCACAATGGCCCCTTTCTCCCTTCGCTGATTGAGACAGTTGAGTGTAGAATATTTAAACAGTTGTATATTCACAGATTGCAAGACGAGAGACGATTACCTAAGGACGAGGTTCGCTGGGCGATCAATGCATAATCAGATAACTGCCCCCGCTCGCAAGGCTTTACGGGAACATCAGCCACTCACACTCTAATTCCTCCTGCTAATTAAGCAGCCTGTTAATTGCTCCCGGGCCTCTAAGGCCCCTGTCATTATGCCCATAACAGTTTGCCTGACAGCAATGGTCCCTGAGCTCAGGGCCCACAAAGGACTAGAGCCCTTAATGAATCGGGGCAATGCAGGGACCTGGTTCCATTGGCCCTGCGCCTTGCCTGTCCTGTAATGCTCTGAGAGGCCTGGCACGGTAGGGTCAGCACCCCTCAAGTGGACCAAGCAGGTTACAGATGACACGGCCCAGTTTGGTAGCAGCCGGTAGCCAAGCTCCAAGGGAAAGGACTCCCTCTTCACTCCTTCAAAAATAACACGGTCGGGTGGAGCTGTGCACCATCCCCAGACTCACGACGCCTCTGGACCCTGGACCAGCACCAGACACGAAAACCCCTAGATGTTCAGAGTCCACCAGCCTAGCAGCTACTCTGCCTTTTAAGGACTCGCCAGCAATCGAGTGGCCCTGAGAAAAATTGCCATGCCTCAGTTTACCCTACACGATCACTGGGCGACAGCAAGTACAGGGTGGGGTGGCAGGGGAAAGAGGTCGCTTTTTCCCAGAACTGTCCTTTCCTCCCATCTACAGCAATGTCCACAAGTGCAGGCTGCACCAATCAGCTCTGAGTCTCTCTGGCCCAGACTCAGGCACGTATGGTGCAGTGCTTTTAGAAACACAGCCCGGAGGATGCCCAGGCCTTCACCACGAGGTATGGCTGCCAACCCTTGGCAATGGATCAGCCTTAGCGAGTCAAAAACATCAGAGTATCAGGCAAAGAGAAACTCAAGAGGGGTGTGCCTGTCTTAGTCTGGTGGACAGGTTTCTCCAGAGGTGGGGAAGCCCAGAGGACAGATAGGCCCTGAAGACTCCATCTAGTCAGGCCAGCAGGAGGCCGACTGCTGGGAGTTCCACCGCCACACAGAGCCATCATTGCCTACAAAAGCACTGCCTCTTGGCATCTTCCTTAGTCCCTCTTCCTCATGAGGCCTGTCCAGTTGGAGAGGAAGGAAGCTCAGGTGGGAGACAAGCTCGGTGGTACCTCAAATCAGTAAGTCTTTCTTGAAAGTGTTGATATCCCCCCCCAGCCCCCACTCTCTGCTAGCACATGGCTTGGCTACTAGGCAGAGTGGAGACATAGGCTCAGATTTGTCTGTCCTTGGAACCCTCTTGACTCCTGCCCTGGAGCTGCCTGAATGGCCAAACCTGGTGTACTACAGCGGGGAGTTACTGGATTCTGTTCTTTACTGGATAATGACAGAAGTTAATGGCTGCAAAGCAATAGACTCTGGTGGAAATTGCTGACTAACCCAGCCTGGTCATGGGTGATATAAAAAGGCCACTTGGGGCTCCGGAGAAATTAGAAATCAGGCTCAGGCTGCGTCTGCATCTAGCCTGGATCTTCTACTTCCAGTGGTTCTTACAGCTGGGAGATTGTAGGAAGATCTAATGGTGGAAGACTCCCTCAGGCCAGGGGAAGGCCACCTGAACCCCCACCATAGGGGAACTAGGGAGACATGAACTTCCATACGGTAACCAACTTTCCGGGAAGGCTTAGTAAGCGTCCCAGAGGCCCGGCTTCATTCGCCCCACCCCACCCCACCCCCGCCCCTGAAAATCAACAGGTCACATGACTCGCCTGAAGTGCCTTCAAAAGACGCTTAAAAGTCAGTGGTCCAACTGCTTCAGCAAGGTTTGGAGGCCCTCTTCAGCCACCTCCCAGGAAGCAAGCAGAAAGCCCCTCAAGACGTGTTGGCCCCCATCTCCCAGAAGTCAGCAGCTGTAGAGCCCTGACCTTTTGACCTTCCTGGGATCCTAGAATGGGCTGCCACACCTTGTCTCCATGTCTAGCCATGTCCACCTGAGGAAATTCTGGGCCTCTAAACCTGGGAGTGGGACTCTATACCAGAAGGGCCTATAGGGCAGTGGCAATGTCTGTTGTACAACCTGACTCAGAAGAGTTCCAGGCGTCAGCAGGTAGCCCTCTCCACTCTGTTGAAGGAAAGCACCTCCCCTTCCCCCGCCGTGGCCCCTTCATTTGAGTGGGTCTGACTATGACACTTGGGGTCACAATCTTGGCAGGTGCTCAGGGACACATTGCCTCAGCCACTGTCTCTCCACTGGAGATTTTGCTAGGGTGATCAGGCAGCTCTCTGGGTGACCCGGCAGGGGACAGAACCCCTGCTGGGAACCTGGCCAAGAACATTGGCCTCCAGTGCTGCCTCCCTTGCACCAGGGCCTCGGGTTAAGCGACCGACCCTGAGATTAAGGGGTACTGGGTTCCGTGGGACAAACAAGAACTGCTCTAAAGACCCAGGCCTCCCGTCAGTCCATTCCATTCCCCTATGGCCCACCACATACAACCTCAACGTCCTCCCTATGCTGGGCCTCTGCCTCAGTCCTCTGGAAGAGAGGGCTGGTTTCTCCTTCAGGACATGATAGATCCGAGGGGTCCTGCCCCCTGCGCCCTGTTGTCCTGAGCGCCATGTTCCCGATGCATCTCAGGCCCACAAGCTCCACACGTGGGTGCTCCCGCCTCTCATCTCCTTGTACTTGACTCCTGGTTTGAATTTACAAGGCTGGGGCTGGTTTTCATTCCCTGGCAGCCGCCTTCCTAGAGCCTACAGGAAGATTCAACCTGTTCAAAGAAGGAATAAAATAAAATACAACAGCATCTCCCCACCCCCCTGTTATTAAATTAAAAATTCTAGCCAGTAAGGGAAACTCTAAATTTGATTTCCTTTCCTGGGCTGTTTTTAGCACGGGGGGGGCTGAGCCTGAAGGAAAGGCAACGTCCTGGTATTTGTTGAATCAAACGCTTTACTTTTTTTCTCTCAGAATGATCCTTTCTTTCCCCGCAGGTACTTGAGTTTTGTTTACTCTGCCTAAACCCTGCACTCTTCCCCACTGCCGCTCAGAGCTGCCAAAGAGGCCCAGGGCGAGCCGGTCACCTTCAAGTGGCCTGTGGGCCTCTCGGATAGAGCTTTTTAAAGACATTGCGTCAGGCTTACGAAAAAACTTAAAAGACACGAGAGGGGATGCCGGCCCGCAGCGGACATCTGCCCTCACTGAGAAAATGGTCTTCCTGGGATGGAACACTCTGGGACTCTCCTAAGCACAGTAGCTTTCCCGGACTGTTTAGGGGGACACGTGGTCGCCGCAACTCGGCAAAAGGGGTTCTCCTGCAGTGAGAGCATAGGACCCAGAGTGTCTCAGGAAAGGCCTAGAAACATTTAGAGCTCTTTTGTTTTTCTCAACACCAAACGAGGAGGCTGGAAGAGGGGAGGCAGGTGGGTAGGCAGAAACTTCAGACAGGAGGTCCCAACGGTACCACCCCGAGGGTTCCTTACGCCTGCACCGGGATACAGCCCTCACGCGCCTGACCTCCCCAGTCACCGTGGGCAGGAAAGAGACTCATGGTGCAGTGTGGTTCCCCTAATAAGATCCATACCCTGCCGGGTGCACATTCAATATAAAAGATCTGGCGATAGCCCTGGCTAAGGCCCATGCACTGGCCCAACTGAAGGGCCTTTGTTCGGGGAGATTACAGCGGGGCTCGCTTTCACACCACGTGACGATTCACTCACTACATCACGGGGTTACTGATGTGGGCGTGGCCTCTCCTGCCTCCCAGCTCCACCCAGGGTCACGCACCCCAGGGGTCTCAGTTCTTCCAGAGAGGAGGGGACGCTGGGTGAAGAGAGTCCCACTTGGGTGGATAGTTGACAGAGCCAGGCTAGATAGCGAGTGAGGTTCACCAACCTCAAGGGTTTCCAGGCTCCGGCCCAGAACTCCCTGACCTGGCTACCTGTCTGCCATTCCCCGGCACAGGTTCACCTCTGTTTCTTTGCACTTGGAAGCATGTTCACTTTTTAACGCCACTCTTTGTCCTGGGCTTGCTAGCTTTAGAAAGGAATTCAGATCAGCGCCCTTGCTAGTTCTAGAAAAGGACCTCGGATCAGCCACCATAGGGCCTCTGAAGTCTTCTACCACTCACAGGCGTCCCGGACCCTGGCTGCTCCAGTCAGGCTCTGCCGGCTGAGAGTCATCTTAATCAAGGCTGATCTTTCCTGAGGCCGGCAGCTCAGCGCTTTCCTTCAGGAAAGACAGCCTTTAAAATAAAAATTGTCTTAAAAAAAAAAAAAAGCAAAGCAAATGCTGTCCTCTCCGGCCAGTACGGTAGCACTTTTACAGGCAGGCACATGCTGGGCAACCATCCTGGGCCTTGCTGAAGTATGGCGTTCTTGGGGTCCGGGTCCTGTTCGGACGGGCTTTCCCGGACCTGCTGATCCCATCTTGTTGCTAGGTCCGGTTGCCCTTGGGCAGAGTAGCTTCTGGCGGGGCAGGCTGCCTTCGGCCTCCAATCTCCCCCTGCTTCCCCAGCCCTGCCTAAGAGCTCAGCACTAATTGCAGCGTTTTCCTGTACAACAGAAAGAAAAGAGGGGAAAACACCCACTTATGTTGTCCCAACACGAGATTCTGACATGTTAACAAGTTTATTATATCCTGTTTCCAATCTAAACACAGAAGGAGCTCTGGGCAGAAGTAGGAAGCCGGCCTCCAACGGTTCTCTCTGGGCTGGCAGCTTCCCTCCTCCTCCTCCTCCTCCTGGTCACTGCGGACAGACAAGAGATCCCTGCATGGCTGGGATGGCTTCCCCAGATCCACAGCCCAGGTGACCCCTATCCCAAGTCTGTCGGCATTTCACAACAAAATCTTCAGAAGATGCCCTTTCCTTCTGTCTGCAGAGCCATGGGAGAGGGCCTGAGGACTCCTGGCCTCTCTTTGGCTGTAGGGGTGGTTAGGGGGTTGAAGCAAACCCTAGGGACTCTCTAATAACAGAGGGGCAAGTTCACATTTGGGATGGTCTTTTTGGCATCCAGCGATCCCTTCGATTCATGAACAAAGCCCCCTCCTCTTCCCAGGAGCTCCGCTTGCTTCTGCCTTTGTGCCAAACTCTGGGGCCATGGAGCTGTCCTTTAAGGGAAGGGAAACGTATACTGCTCTCTGCTCTTCTCCTTACATCAGCCATGTTGTAGCATCTAGAGGTATCCTGAGCAAGGCAGTAGCCCTGACCAGGCTGAAGAGGCCCAGCCCTAACCCTAGAATATTCCAGGACACGGGGAGGGGTGGCTGGGCCAGGGGGAGAGAGACACGTGGTCTTTGTGCGACAGTGTGATACAGGGCCGGCGTGGAGACGTCTACAAACTTAGAGTCCTTAATTGTTTGGATTTCCAGCTGGAGCTGATAAGAGTCAGCAGCTGGGTTGGGCCCTCAACTTCCTAGCATGTCCACGGAAGTGTTTTGGCCGCCTGTGGAGCCAGGGCCAAGAGAGGGTAGAGTGACCGCTTCGGCCTGTCTTGAGCAGGGAGGTCCAGCATATTTGCCTCAGTTTCCCTGCTTGGGGCCTGTTAGCTTCTGCAATCTCTAAGACTCAAATGCCCAGGGTGAAAGGACGGCATTCCTCTGCCTTAATAGTACATGGCTTTTGCTGGGTCTATGGGGGGAGCTCTGGGGGCTGCAGAGACCTAAGGGGCTTCTACCAGCCGTCCTCTCTCTCTAGGGTTGCACAGATGAGCCATGTCAGCGGTGACTGGGGCCAAGGGTAGCATGACCAGGGACAGCCCTTTCTCAGTGTGGGCTGAGGTTTCCAAACACTGATCTCCTGGGTTCCCTCAAAGAGAGAGAGTCTGTCACAAGAATCTCACTGTGTAAAAAATGTAGCACAGGCAAACAGTCCTGGACTCTCAGGCCTCAGACTTCCTCATGCCCTGCAGACAGGCATCTAGAATCCTCTACAGTGGGCTTTGCTCAGTGGGCTCAGAAAGCACATGCATATGTATGCACACACACACGCACACATGCACATGCACATACACACGAGCATGCATGCACATTCACAGCATTACCCCCCTGTCCCAGAGACAACCCACCAGAAGAGTAACCCAAGTCTCTCAATGAGATGCCCCAGGTCCTGGGCCAAAAATCTGCCATGAGAATACTCCTTCCTACTCTCATCAGGATGCTGAAGTGGGGTGAAGGCTGTGAGACACCCCTCACCGCCCCCCCCATATACCACATCCTTTCAGGAAAATGACTTTCCAAGCTGAGGTCTGGAGAGAGGTAATTAACCGGACCCCAGAGGGCCAGACCTGCAGTAGGTCACCTGTGTGGCCACACAAAGAGCCACCACTGTGCAGGGCCAGGCTGTACCACTCCGCTCGCATCGCAACATGCTCTCTACCAGCGCCTGGGAAGGGAGCCCCACTGTGGTCCAGAGGCGGCGAGGGGTGGGCTGATCCTGAAAGGAAACGGCGAGGTATGCCAAGCAGGGGACCATCCACACAAGGCCTAGGGTCGATGGACAAGTAGCTGGAAGTCGCAAGGACAGTGAGTTGGCCACAACATCTCTGGACATGAAGGCAGCACAGGAGCGGGAGGAAGACGGAAGGATGGACAACAGCGTTCCCCAATACCCTCATATGGCAGCCTGTCTCCTCGCTATCCACCCTGAGGCCGGGCAGCCCCGTGGGCTTCACAATGCACCTCTCTTGGCAAAATGCTCCAGAAAGTTAGGAAGGAATTGTTGCTGTCTTCTCTGCTAAGAGACTCTTCACTATCTCCTGCTGCCTGCCCTGCCGGTGTATCTACATGTTCATACATACATGTGCACACACATGCAAGGCATGTTGGCATATTAGTTCTCCAGTCTTAGCCTAGACGACTTTCCCTGGTTAGGCCCTGGGCATGGTCACCCAGAGGAGCATCTAAGTTTATATTCTTGCAACAGAAGCCACGTCCTCGGCATTATGGTGGCTGTTACGACAGAGCAGATACCTGAACGACAGAACTTAGGGTGCAGATCCTGTGGTGCTGTGGAATCTAACCTGACCTATCTTTCCAGTGTGCACTCTCATCAACTCAGCTTGATCAGGGGCCCTGGCACCCAGGGAAGCACAAGGGGCTAGTGCTTTCCCACATAATGGACGACAGGGGACTTGCTGCCGGGTCCCCAGCTCCATTCTGAACATCTGTTTTTCCGCACTCCATGCAGGTCTGAACAAAACTCGGAAAGGTCTATTTTCATGGGGAGATGGATTTGTATGTGTCGCCCCTATGTGAAAGTGTATTCGTGTTCGTGTTGTACGTGTGTGTGTTTATCTGTGTGTATACATGTCTGGGTATGTTGTACCCGTGTCTGTGTGTGGATGTGTGTGCATTTGTTTTGTGTGTGTATGTGTGTGTGTGTGTGTGTGTCTTTGAGTTTCTTTATGTGGTATTATATACGTGTGTCAAGTGTGTTTATCTTTGTGTGTGTGTGTGTGTGTGTGTGTGTATCAATGTGTGTCTGTATGTCTCTGTTGTGGGTTTGTATATGTGTCTGTGTGCAAGTGTTTGTCTATGTGCTTGTGCCTGTTTGTATTTATTTGTGTGAGTAGACGTGTCTGTGTGTGTTTGCATTCACATGTGTGTATCTGTGTAGACTTGTAGAAGAGTTTATAAAAACCATCTATTTGTGTGTGTGTGTGTGTGTGTGTGTGTGTATCTATCTGCCTGTGTCCACGTGTCTACGTGTATATGGTGTTCCTATTCACAGTCTTTCTGAATGAGAGCTAGGAGGAGGGTCCACAGGTTGGTGTGGTACTTGTGTATATGTCTGTTGTATGTGTGTGTAAGACCCACAGAGGCTCTTTCAGCATCCTAAGAAAGAGTATGAAAGTGCTTAAAATTGTGACCTGCAACCCACTCAGAAAGACAGCCTGGAAATCGGATACAGGATGGGGTGGTCTGTAGCCCTGGCTCAACCGTTGCTGGCCATTTCCAAGTTAGCTGTGAGCTCTGAGATGCCCTCAGACTGATCAGGAGTACTGGGACATGTGAAGTCCTGGGCAGGCCTAGATAGCTTCCTGACACTAGGGATGAACTCTGGGAGGCACTGGCCACTCAGTCATTCTCTGGTCTGGTCCACTGAAGGACTCATGAAGAAGAGAACAGGAAACAAAGACCGTCGTGGGAGGCATGGGCCACCTAGGCTCCAGACCCCTCCCAGCCTCCCAGCCGTATACCTCACTGGCTCTCCCTCGGATGAGGCAGATATCAGAGCAGAAAAAGAGTTCATCACACACACACACACACACACACACACACACACACACACACACACACACACCACACACACATCAGCCACCTCTCAACCACCTCTGCATAGACCCTCAAATCCCTGGTTTCAATTGGCCTGGTTCACGCACGGTCTAATCCGATTTCCTACTCTAAAGAAGCCGCGGCCATGACCACCGGAATGCGGGGCCGATACCCCTGGCCTCCGCTTGCCACATTTGTATTTAAAGTTGCCCTTGAACCCGGGCCAGCCTGGGGCAGCTCACAGAGTCAGGGGTGGAGGTGAAAAACCAGGAATGAATTATGCCAAAGGATGTCAACCTAAAAACCGTGGCCAAAAAACTTAAAGTCTAGATGTGGAAAGGGGGTGCCCCCTCTGAGGAGGACACATTGCTCTCAACAGGAGGACTCAGTCTTACTGTATTTCAATGGGTGCAGCTTGGGGATTCACTCTTCTCTGTCACCCACACTTGGCAACAACAGAATGCTAGAGGCCTCACCCAACACCCAAACTCCCTCTCTGAATTTTAGGAACGGCCTGAGCTGTGACTCCTGATGGGCCAAAGGACATGCAAGCCGGTAAGACAAGGTTTGAACAGTGCCTTGCCACAGTAGGAAACGTGCTGTTTCCCGGGGCTGGTTGGAACAGGGGAGAGGTGTCTGGATCAGCAGTGAGGGCCATAGCCTTAAGTTAAGTCACCCACCGGGGCAGATCCACACAACCTGGGTGGCGGTAGGGCAACGTGGAGGGACTACTAGCTCTCCTCCCTACCCCATAAACCCTGTGGACATATGGCCAGGGCTTGGGTTCAATGTTAAGATGTATTAAAGACAGGCAGCACTGGGGTCAGGCGCATGGGAGAAGCTGAGTCCGTGAACCACATGACCATGCCCAGGTCAGGGAGGGGGTAAGGGTCTTCCAAAGACCAAGAAAAAAGGATAGAGGTCTCTATCCTAGGTACCTGGGTTGTCAATGTTGGCCTTCAGTTTTAGCAAGAAGGGGAGCTAGTAGGAGGGGCGAGAGTCTGTGTGGCACAGCTGGGCATAAATTCAGGACGGTTTCAGAAAGCTGAGGCACCCTGTGGCCCAGGACTGTCTCCTGTATTATAAGCCAGCCACCTATCCTTGCTACCTGCTGTTAGCAAGTGACAAAGGTGAGCCCATAGATGACAACCAAGACCTGTAGTCGTCAGCTAACAGTGGTCTTCTCAGCTAGGCCTGCCTTGACCTCCCTCCCTATATTAAAGGTTTCTCAGGACTTTCGTGTGAGAAGCCCTGACCACATATATCTCTCTGGCTCTGCCTCTACTGTGTACATCCTACATATGCACACCACAAAAATGGCCCTGTCTCGGGAGGCCTGGGATCCTGCGAGGGAGTCTCAAATCTAGATAGTCCACCAGGTGCTGGGCCACAGGGCGGGAGTCCATAGTGCCAGCCTCTGCCCAACACTACATAGCTCACCGCTCTGGAAAAGCCAGCGATGGGGGTGGGGTGGGATGGGTGTGGGTGAGGCAGTTGAACAGCAAGAGCCAAGACAACTTCATAAGGCGTAACCTGGAACCTATTGCCAGCCACCTAGACACCCATTCGGCACCCCGTCACTCTGAGAGGTACCAGGACGACGCCGAATGCCAGGGGGCAGCTGCCAGTCCGACCGTCCACCTCCTGCCTGCCCCCACCCCCGCCCGCAGGATTGTGGCTTCAGCTGGCTTACAGGAGAAGCTGGTGCTACAGGCGGTGTGTGCACAGGCTATCACTGGCTTCCCTTTTGTCTACACAAATGCTTCGTGGGCCGGAGCCCTCCCGCCTGATGGAGTATCGATTCTCCGAGTGCAAAGTCCAGCGTGCCGCCAGTGGGACCTGTGCGGAGCTGACACAATCCCACCATTTTTCATGTCTCCTGTCCTGCAGGGTTTGCTCAGGAGCCCGGTGTTTGTTTTACCTGACACTTCCCAAGCCTTCCTGCGGTCCTCTCTGGTGGGCACTAATGGGCTACCACATTCTCAAGCCCCTCCCCTCCTCTTAGCCATGAGGCCTCCGCTAGAGGGTCTTGAACTAACAAGGGTTGAATGATTAGCAAGCGTCCCTCTGACCACTCATCGGAGTAAGTTCGGTGATCCAGGGTGAACAGAGGGGCAGGAGAGAGGCAGCACCTCGTGTAGGACACACCCAAGCTAGGCTGCAAACCAAATATATCCAACTGCATGGGTCACATTCTGCAACTCCACGACGTCCCCACAGCAGGGCCCGGGGTGTGTGAGCACAGGAGCAGAACAAAGGGGTGCAGCCAGCCGCTCTCACACCTGAGATTCCTGCCCCGGTCCTGGCTGGGCGTGTACAGTACCAGACCCCTCACCGGTGCATCTGCAGCTCATCCTCCCAGAGTTAACCTGGGGACTTTTTCTGGTGAGGCTGAGAGTAAGCAGTTGGTGTAGCTCAGGAGACTTGAGACCATCGGGAAACGGGCCACTCACCCTATAGCACGGGTGGGTCTGATGGTGCGGTTCCATGAACGAGCATCTGAACACGGACGTGTGTTTAAACCTGGGCAGCACTGTTCCCCCCCAAAACGTTTCTGTATGTTACCAGTGGGATTAACACGGAACACAAGCTTGGCATCGAGGAAGCAAAGCAATGAGACCAGTATCTACTGGGCGAGCCTTGGATGCTGTCCACCCACCCCTGTGGGCTCAGTCTCTGCCTTGGTCTAAAGGGTTTGTTCTCCTGATCATCCTAACCTCTTCCCACCTTCTCCTTCCTACTGCACACTACGACTAGAGTGCCATCTCTGGTCACCTTCAGGTTTGGCCCTTGGGTTGGAAGGTCTGGAAGCTTTCACACAGGTTTCACACATTCCTCTCTGACCTTCCTCCTCCACTGCCCTCTTCCTCCTGGCTACGGCAGAACCAGGAAGTCAGGCTGCCTGTGCTCACACAACCCAGGCCAAGTGACTCAAACTGCAGACCCTGACAATATCACATGGGTTTGTCAATAAAAATTGACAAAAAAGCCCCCCTCCCCAAAGGCCCGAGTGTGGTTGCGAAGAATGGAGTGGCAAGTATAGCTGGTGGTCTCCACAGGGAACAGCCCACGGAAGCACTCCCTTCTCCCCGAATAGCCTCAGGTTGAACTGTAGGTTGCTAGAGCTGCTGGTCGCAAAAACAAATACCCACGTGAAATCCACCAGCTAGGCCTGTAACCGAAGGTCGTTGCTTTTCGGGAGTCTTTTAGAAGTGGACGGCTACGGCATACAGCCTCCGGAGCCTGTGTATACACGGACTGGGGACAGGGGGCTTAGTGACGCTGTACTCTGAAGAAAACTTTAAAACACCAAAGGGCAGGGAAGCTAACCCCGGGGTGGGAGGCTGGTCCCTGAGACGCACTGGGGGCCCGGTGCACGAATTTAAACACGAATTTAAACACGTCTTATAAGCGGGAACTCGGAGACAAAGACAGACTTGCTTTCTTCTATGTCTCCCGCCCTTTGTCCTCAGGGGGAGAAACCCAGCCTTCTCCAAAGTCCGTCCCCATCCAACTTCTCTAAGACTTTTTGATGTTGCCATCCAAATCCACCCAAAAAAAAAAAAAAAAAAAACACAGGAGTTGGTGAGCGTGGATGTGGGCAGGAGTCTGATGCCAGTCTTTTCCATCGCTTCCCACCTAGATAAGATCTTAATCGCAGCCCCCAAATTATCTGGGCTGACATTTATCAACGCCCGTCCTCCATGCCGCCCGCGCTGGGCCATCGGCCTTTCTTCCCGGTCTCCCTCTCAATGGAAGTTAATTCCGAGTACATGATTTATCTTGCTGGGGAGCAGCTCCGAGGCGGCCCACCTTTTCAAAGGGCGGGCCGGGAGTGAATTATAGCCGCGCTGTCCAGTGATTGGGTTCCGCGGGGACTCAGAATAGGCAGCAGTGTGTCGCCTGATAGGATGCTGGGCCTTTTCAGCCCATGAAGAAAAAAGATTAGGCCTCTGACGGCTGGGCTGACAGGCGAGCTTGGGGCAGCAGACAAAAGGCCGTACCTGAAAGCTGGCTGAGCCCCTGCCCTGAGGGGGTGTGCACACTGCCCTGACAGGCTGTGGCTGCATGTGCCCCATGCCCCCACCTTGCTCGGGGGCCCCCCACCTCCTGCCCCCTCCTCTCTCTTCTCTCTTCCGCTCCTCTCCTTCTTGTCCTCTCCTTTCTGCTCTGCCCTCCTTTCCTCTCCCCCTCCCTCCTCGTGCTCTCCCGGTCTCTCTCCCTCCCCTGTCTTTCCCTCCTCCCATGCTCTCCTCCCTCCTCCCTCCTTCCTTCCCACAGCAGGCCTTGCACACCAGGGTCCCTCACAGTGCCCTGCCTGGCTCTCAGCCCTTCCACAAGAATCCTGCCTCTGTGTGGATTCCTCCCCTCCACAGCCTCGCCCTCGGAAAGAGGGAGAATCCTGTCCGTCGTGCCATGCCCCCCTCCCTCCCCAGCACAGAGAACACACAGAAGCCTGTGAGGACCTGCCCCCACCCAGGGGTGGCAAAGGGCAAAGTTGTTCCCTCCCCTCTTCTGTTCCCAGGGGACTTGGCAGGCAGGCTGGGAGTGTGGGCACAGGGACCAGCCTGGGCCGCTGGGGCCCATAGCTGAGAGTGGAGATAGAGGGGGCACGGCAAGCACATGGGCTCCCCAAGACCATCCAGAGCCAAGGAAGAACCCCCTCCTAGTTTATCACCTTGAGTATGGGCTCGCTGTACCACCCGGGCTTCACTGGCCGTCCCCGCTGAGTTCCCCAACCCTTCTTGCACTCCAGCCAGACACTCATGTTCACCATCTTGCTCAGATCTGGTCAGTCTCAGGCCTCCTGCTCTTGGCATGAGGAGCCTTGCTAAGGACACGAATACAGCAACGGTTCCCACCAACACAGCTCCTGTTCTGTCTCTAGGTGTGAGCTCCCCCGCGACACCTCCAGACACACCTCCAGGCGTGTGCTCCTGACACCCCCACAGCTCATCTACCAATCCTCTGGCTCCCATGGCCGCCTTATCCAGTACCACAGGGGTCACACAGGTCAGGGATGTTAACCAGGAGGAGGCTGTCACATCAAGCTACTCTGGACTCTTCCTAGAAAGAAGCCATTGCCTTTGTACTGATATGCACGGACATTTGAGAAACTGTAAGTACTAGAACAAAACAAAACAAAGAAAAGCAAAATAGAATGTTCCTTTCAGGATTAGGAGTCTAGGAGCGATGGGTGAGGCCTGACAGGCAGCCAGAAGAGCCACTGTGGGGTGGGTGGCCTTTTGAGGCCTCCTGGGCCTTGCCCCAATACCAGCATGGACTAGAAGAACAGGGTGCAGGTGTGCACTGGAACCAAGGCCCACGTGGGGGACCTCACCTCAGCTATTCCCAGGGATTCAGTAGTCTAGAGGGTCAGCACCTAGGGAGGCTGCTGTCCTCCCAACCTTCATGCAATGAACCCTGTTCTCTGAGACCGCTCAAGCTTTGTGATGCCTTTTGGGGTACAGAAGCAGGACAGAACTGCCTACACCCCAGAGGATAGATTTCCTCATTTCACCTTTTGCCCAGACTCCATGTTCCTTAGGACTCCCAGATGTATAGGCTTCCTTCCTCCTCAGCCAGAGCAATGGGGAGAGAAAAGACTGATACATGGGGGACTAGGATGGTTTTGATACTCACTGAGAATGTCCAAAGACCCCAGATGGAGCTTCCTCTATGTGCAAAGGTCAGGCCACAGCCTAGGAAGCCCCTTTACCTGTAGGCAACCTATCCCTGAGGCTCCCTGCAGGGACCAAGGTGAGCATGGTTGTGCAAATGATGGGGGCTTCCCGTCCACGGGAACAAGAAGCACGAAGTGACCTGAGATCCTGCAGGCCCCAAATGTAGGTTGATGGATTTCTTCTTCAGTAACAGAGGGAACAAGAGGGAACCCCCCACCCATGCTGCTTCCATCGAAGGCAGAGGCTGATCACTGAGGACCCCCTCACCAGAGTCCACACACAACCTTTCAATGAATTCCAAGCCACGACTCCCTTGCCCTGATGCACGGGATGCCTCACTAGGGCCTCTGTGAACTTTAAGTACCAGACCGTTTTAAAAGCCACCTGATGTCTGGGCACCCTGGAGAGAATTCGTTCTGTATCTGCTCTGAGCCACACAGGAGGAAGAAGGCAGAGCCGGTGTCCTTGGTAGTAATGGGATAATGGGATGGCCTGCCTCCCTTCACCAATGGTAAAACCATACTGGAAAGGAACAGAGGTTGGAATTCAGCTGAAGAAGCTGGTAGCCTGTTCATCTGCAAAAAAAAAAAAAAAAAAAAAAAAAGCCAGGGAAAGAAACATTGCCAGGAAGGACTAGAAGGACAGGGTGCAGGTGTGCACTGGTGCAGTGGAACCAAGGCCTCACCTCAGCTATTCCCAGGGATTCTCACCCCCAGAGCCCACTCCACCTCTGTCCTAGCACGGGGTGGCACAGACACACCTGGTTTTGACATGCCTTTGTTTTGCCTTTTTCTATTTCCAATACTGCCTGGAAGAAGCCATTGCTGGAGCAACAAAGGGGTCACTGTCTCCGTCCATGGGGCTGAAGCATCTTGTCCTCTGTCCTTAGGTCTATAACGGCATCAAACTCTTTTGGAGCCTAGGCCTGAGCTGACTGCACTGTGGCTTCCAGACTAGTGAGTCCAGAGGCAGTCTATGTGTGTGTTATTCTGAGCTCAAGCCTCGGGCAACAGCAATACCACGGTCTCTCGGACCTCTGTCCACTCCTGGGGCAGGTATCAGTGACTCAGTGCCCACACCCATCAGCCTGCCATTAGTAAGTGGTGATCACTCCAACTGCTGGGCTAGATCCCAGCACCACAAACAGATTCGCAGACAACTAGATCTCACGTTCACAGTAGGCGGAGGTAAGAACTCTGTTTGCTGAAAGATCAGAACTTCTTCGAAACTTAGGCTAGGAATATAGCTCAGAGCTGGTGTGCCCGCCTAGCATGACTCAGTGTACCTCGACTGTAAAATCAGGCAATAAAATGAGGATGGTAAGAGCCCCCCCCCCAACTCACAGTCATGACCAGGGACTGAATAGCTCATTCTTTGCTTCCTGTCACCAAGCCACGATGAAGCTGCCCCTCGACCATCTGGTCCCCTTTCAGATAGGACCTCGGAGTTTGCTTAAGTTGACCCGAACTCTGTGTAGGGCACTCAAGAGAGCCCAGCGCCAGGCTGGCCCTGCACTGGGTAAGAAGACCAAACCTTGGCTGAACCGAAGAGGGAACCAAGACCTAGGAACAGGGGCAGGCACCCTGGGGAGGTGGCCCACACTTGGCCAGCAGAGTTCTCAGGGATCATGTGTCTCCCTAACAAGAGAAGGTGGTGCCAAGGTGTTAGTAGGGCAGGAAAGGACAATAGGAGACGAGAATCTATCCAGAGTGCTTTCCATAATTACTGTGTTACCCTCCTAGGCTCACCACAAACACTGCCACAGGGAAATAGGCTGAGACCAGAGAAGTTAACCAGCAGGTGTGAGGAGAAGAGACCGCTGTCAGGGAGATCTGTGGGCTCCCTGCCGAGCATTAAATGATATATACTTAAGAGATTGCTCTATTTACTGTAGAATTAGCAGTGCAGACTGACACCTAGGATCCGCTGGCTTCCAGATCCTGAGCCTGCTAATCCTTCCTTAAGCCCCATACGCTAAACCACCTGGGTGCAGAATCACGAGTCTGGGCTCCTTGGGGCCTGGCTACTCCCAAGGTAAGAGACACAGCCCCCATAGCTGCATGTAGGCCAAGCCATCTGCAACCTACCAGACTGGTCCCTAAGATCAGCAGTGCAAAACACCAGCAGGGGCAAAGCTGGAAGGGACCCGGTGTGGCTCTTGTACAAACAGCACACACAGGTAGAGGCCACCCCTCCACAACTCTTGAGCAAAAAGAAACCACACGGCCTTGGGTACTCCTCAGAGGTCAGGGTAACAGAAGAGGCCAACGCTCAGCGATACCCATTGTCTTTGCCCGGAGGGACAGTGAGGAAGGCTATGCTGTCCAGCAGGAAACAGCACCTGCTGAGCCAAAGCTGGCCTATTATAGACCCACTGCCCACCCGTGGAGGCCCAGCAATGGACAGTGCCTCCACCCTGATGCCCACTTGAACCCCGCAGCTCAGCAAACATGTCCCCTTCCTGTGTCACTTCTGGCCATCCACTGGTGTGCAGGAATAAGCAGCAGATCCCTCTCTACCACCCACCAGCACTTCCTGCCATTCCAATGTCCTGCCTTCCCATAGCACCCCAGTCTCTGCCCCTTCCTGGCACCCCAAGGCCTGGCAAGAGACCCACCTGTTTCATCCCACAAATGGAACTTGACTCACGCTCCTCCCTTGCTGAAGATTACTCTTTCCCTAACACCCGGAGCAAAGCAGGTCTACCTGGCACACGACACAGGACCTCCATTCTGACCCCCACCCTCCATCCTCTCCCTGCCCTCGCTGATGGCCAGCGTCCAGGTTCTGGAGGTGCCAGGCTCTCGGTGACCACCAGGCTGTATCTTCTACTCTCTGTCACACCAGCTCCTGCCTTTTGTAGCCTGTGCCCTTTCTTCAGGTTCCAGACAAAAGGGTCCCCTACCTCAACTTATCTGAAGAGCCTATCTCTTGTCTGCAAATACTGCCTGCCCCTCACACAAGCAGTCGCCAGCCTGGCTTTCTGTCAGCTGGGGCTGCTCTCCTCAGAGGATGAGTTCTTTGCCCCCCCCATCCCGCCCCTGCTTAACCAACATGGCTGAATCAATGGGCTAAGTGAGGAACGGGGCTGGCTCCCCTTGGAAAGAGACTCCCTGGACCAAGAGAGGTCTTCTCTAGTCCCTTCTTGGCCCTGGGTCCTGCATCCAGGGGGTCTATCATCAGAAAACACAGCAGACAGTAACTTCCTGGGGTTAGAGGCTGGGTAGGCCTTGTGTAGACCCTTACACCCTAAGGGCACGGTCAAGGTGATTTCCGGTGGCCGCTAAGAATGTGTGGGAGGCTTTGGGGCTGTGCTGCCCTGTAGACTGACCCTGCTGCCCTGGGCATCTCCCAGGGTCCCGTCTTATATGAGGAAGAGAAGGAGAAGGATCTTGTAAACAGAAGTGGCCTCCTCTGGCCCCTTTCTCAGGGACCTGAAGCCAGGCTTCTGAGCAGCTAATTAGCATGCTGTTTGGGCCTGAGTTAGGAATGTAATTACTGTTGGAGGCAGAGCCCGCCCAAGGAATGCATTCTGAAGGTTACCATAGGAATCCGAGGGCCTATTCATCCCCGCAACACTAATCACAGTCATAAGGAAGGGATTGGGGACAGGCTGTAGGTTAACATCTGATGAGATGCCCCTGAACAAAGCCCCCGGCACTTGCTCCTTAACCCTTTGGGGTCCAGAGATAACTGTCTAAAACGGTCCCTTCCGTCAGGTCCAAGAACCAGGTTCGCCACCGCGCCACCGCGCGCTCTCTCTGCCGCACACTGGTGTGTGAGGGAGAGGGTCCTGACCTCTGAGACCCGTCACCAAAAGGAAAGCCAGAACAAACTGGCTGGCTCTTGACCTCAGGGTCCAGCCTGAATCCTTCAGCAGATTGATGTAAGCCAGAGGCCCCTCCCCCTAGAGAAGACTCACTTCCTCTGCGTGTCAGAGGGCTGGCTCTCTGAGAAGGGCCCTAAATTTCCTACCACCCAGGCAGTCTTAACTGGACCCCGTCAGGTAATACTGCTCTGACTGTCCCCTGACTGCAAGGGCCTCTGTCTTCCAATATGTGTCTGCCTTCATCCATGTGTAGAGTACCAACACACCAGAAGCTGCAAGGAGCTGGGAGGAACACGAAAATCATCCTTGGTGAGAATGACCACAGCACAGAAATGCCCAGAGAGACACAGGGCACACTGGAGAGGGACTGTGGGTCCTGACTGAGGACGGCTTTACTGGATTGTGAAAGCAAGGATGTTCTGTGAAGAGAGAGAGGCGCTGGGGCTCAGAATCACGGGGCCCTCCCTCGGACTGAGTTCCCAGGAACTTGGAGAGGTGTATCTCAGCCCCCTCTGGGCTTCCTGGTTTCTTGTCCTTGCTGGGCTCAGGACTCCTTAGGGGCCAGCTTGAGCATGAACCTTCTTAAGTCTCTAGAAGCAGGCCCCAGGGGCAGTGCCTGCTGGAGAAGTCTGCCTTGTCCTAAAACCCTGTTTCCCCCTGGACTGTGTGCACACAGGAACACCTACAATGTGAGTGCCTACCCATGAGGCACCTGCCTTCTGGTCTCTTCCAGGACCTTCCAGAACCTTTCAACAAGGACCAGCAGCTCTTAGCTGTCTCTACCCAGTCTCCTTCCCTTTGGTGCTGAGTCCCTGTTTCCCACAATGCCACTTGTTAGCTGGAGTTTTGAAAAGAGTGGCAGAGGCAGACTGCACACTTACATACCAAGCCAGGCTGTTCTCTGCAGACCTTGGGGGACCTGCCTCTGTGGGGATCGCCATTCAGTGGTGGCCTAACTGTGTGATCAACACCAGGCCAGGAGCAGAGAGGAAGGTAATTTTTTTTTTAATTTTTCCCTTTGTTATGAAAAGCTGCTGGGTTTTAAAAGATTGTAAAGGTTTGAACTGTTAACTCCCAGGGTCGTCCCGCCCAACGGATGGGGAGTTGTGGATTTGTTTATTTCTTTAAAAAAAAAAAAAAAAGAGCGGAATTGCCGTTAAGTAGCCATATGCAAATTTCCTGGGGCCTGTTGATTTCACCGCCTTGAAATCTTATTGAAAAGGATCAACCCCACAAAATGGGGGAAAAATTGTGCACTCCAGAGCAGCACTGATTTCCTCAGACGACCGCTTCCAGGCTGCAGGCCTCACTTTGAAGTCAGTTGGATCCTTTTGGGGAAATGTGTGGGGGTTGACTATAGCTTTCTCCCTCTTCCCAATACTCCCCATCCCTGGGATGCTCAGATGACCCAGGTCCCCACCCACAGGTATTCTGCACTGCCCTACAAGCCCTTTCATCCGTGATTTTGGAGACGGAAGTTGTGTTAAGACATTTATAGACAAAGGTGGCTATCTATGGAGCAGAGGCCGGTGTGACCGGATTGCGTTCCCCAAAGCTTCTTTCTATGTTGACGCCCTTAACCCTCAGTATCCAAGAACGTGACCATTTGGAGAGGAGTGATTACATGATCTTTAGGGCGTCCAAGGACTAGCGTTGTTGTAAGAACAGAAGCCCAGGACACAGATGGGAGGAAGCAACTACCATAGTTCACAGGGCTCCATCTGTAAGCCGAGCAGAGAAGTCTCAGGAGACACAGCCCAGTCATATCTCCATCTTAGACTTCAGCCTCCGGGACTTGAGACAATAAATCCCTAAAGCGATGAATTCCCAGCTATGAGCACGAAGGTGAGAGGCAGGATCTCCCACGATTCTACCACAGTCCCAAGTCAAGCCGTGGAAGAGAAGGAAGGACGCGTGCAACCTATTCCCACCGCGGCCTAGAATGCTCAGAATTCGTGTCGGCACCTCTGTCCCACCTGAAGACGTCTGAAACCGATATCTTCAGTAAGTGTGTTTAGACGCACTCAATCACTGCCGTCTGTGGAGGAGCAGGGTGATGTGCGAAGTACAGAATTGCCCCTGCCTCTGTGCCTCCTCAGAGAGGCTAGCAGCCAGCTGGACAGGAGCCCAGCATTCCTGACTCTTTAGAGCAGCGGTTCTCGACCTTCCTAATGCTGCGACCCTTTAAGACTGCTCCTTGCGTGTGGTGACCTCCCCCAACCATAAAATTATTTTCGTTGCTATTTCATAACTGTAACTTTCGCTACTGTTAAGATTCGAGATGTAAAGATCTGTGCCTTCCGATGGTCGCAGGCAACATCTGTGAAAGGGCCTGTTCAAACCAAAGGGGTCGCAACCCGCAGGTTGAAAAACACCGTTATAGAGTCTTGCGGGGTCCCAGGGTGGGTTCTGCCCTTGGCTCCTATTCTCAGTAAGCTCTGGTTCCACCTTGGATATGCCGAGAGACGATTGGCACCTTCTCAGCTAGAAGTATTAGAACAATACTTATTAATAATACTCTTAGGCTAACAGAAGCATGTTGGGTTCTTCCGACGGACAACTATCTTCTTAGCTAGGAGTTTTTCCCATGTGTGTTAAACCCCAGTTCAGGGGAAAGCTCCCCACACAGAACAGAGAAGGCCAAACCCAGTGTGGGCAGAGGGACCCTGAATGCCACTCGGGACTCAGGATGGTCTTGGAGAACCAATAGTAGGCCCTTGATCGCTGCATATCCTAGAATATCTTCCAGGAGGACCTCTGTTCCCTCAGCTTCCTTTTTCGGGCATTTGTCCATCCCAGTGATTCTGTATATGCATATGTGGTCTGCGTTACACCTCTGCCAAGATCGCCGAGGGACAGTAAAGGGCAGCTAAGATTCACTCCCCTGCTGGCCTTGCCTCACCACTCACCGACTATGCCTGTGTCTTGGACTCACTGTCTACCCGCTCCAAGCTGTTGTGATCTCTGACTGTGACCGTGGGTCCTGGAAGTATTGGAGAAGACTCCTGAGCCTCTGGTCTAGCTGGGGGTCCCTCCCCAACTCTTGCTCTGACTCCTCTGTGAGTTGAGCTTCTACTTAAACGATGTCCCATCACGCCAAGTTTCTGGGACACCGCCGGACACTTCTCTTTCCTCCCATGACGCAGGGACACGGGGTTTACTGCCTGACCAGCAGAGATGGTGCCCAGCCTACAGCTCCACTGCTGGGTCTGGCCAGGCTGTGGGAGACTAGAGAGCTCTTCAGCTTAGACCCAAGTCTCGCTACTGTCTTCCCTTGCTCTTCTGCAAGCAGAACATTTTATTCCTCAAACCTACAGCAGATATCCCCACCGGTTCTAGGCTCCTCTGCATGAGTTACTCCAGGGGGTGGGGGTGGGGGACAGATGATGGAGAGACTCAAACTGAGCCCACTCCTTTCTGCCAGGAGCACTGAGGCCTCACCAGCTGCCGGCCTTGGCTTCCCCGACGGCCGGCCGCTGCTCCCCCAGCCGTTTGGAAGGTGCCTGAACGTCCACTCGGCCTTGTGGTGCGGCTGCCCATTCAGCACAGATAAGCCCTTTAGAATCAAGGGGGAATTTAATTCAGTGCCTGACTGACAGCACAAAGATTTATCCCCTGGCCAGACAATACAGCCCTGGGGCTTTAATCTCACCCAGACAATGCGCTGCTTCTCGGCCCTCATCACAGCTTTCCCACGATGGCTGCTGATTAGCTGAGGTGCGTTTGGATGGAAGCCACTATCTCTCAAGGAAGTGTTTGCTCCTCCGCCCAGGGCTGTGGGGAGGAGAGAGCCAAGCTATCTCATCTCTGCCTATCAAGGGGTACAGCAAGGAGGTCCCCTGTGCCTCACAAGGTGCCAACCATGAGAGAGAGGCCCTGCCCCTCAACTCCAACTGCATCTCCCACGAGGGAGCAGCAGAGCCTGTTACTTAAGACATCACCTGTCCCGACCGCCCTGGAGTGAGGTCAGAATGTCAGGCAGGTGACTAGGTATCTTGAAACTAACCCTCCCATTGGCCCTCAAGTCTTGGTCTTCGCATCCTTGGAGGGGCGTCAGCAGAGTCTCTGTGACCTCTGTCACCACAAATGACTTTCCCCTCTCCACTTTCTACAACCCAGGGCTACTTCAGGCGAAGGCCTCAGATGCACAGGTCTACCTACCACAGATGCCTGGGAAAAAACCAATCGACACTCCACAAAAGGATGCTTGCCCATCTTTCCAGCCCAGAAATATCACAAGAGGCATCTTATTCCTCGCAGTAAAAGGAGGCTCATCCAGGAACATAGAAGGAGGTGAGAAAGATCGTTCTTGAGGGTCTCTGAGGAAAACGTGGCCTGGTTCTCCAAGACCTTTGCAAAGGACTTGTCCTTGGAAGGAGAGAGGCAGCCCGTCTACAGACGCATTGGTAATCCATTGTCAAGGCTACACTGCTAATCTTCACAGGAGTGACTACGGACAGCATATGAGAGCCACACACGTCGCTGGTGTGACTCAGTTTCCATTTGGGAGTTCGGAGTCTCTGTTGCATGTTCCTCGCCAGATGCTCTTCTGTAGGGTCCTAAATACCAGCTCTCCTTCACCCTATGGCTGCAGCCCACAGGGCATTCAAACCACTGGATCTCCGGGATCCGGCCTCTGTAGACGGCTCCCCTCCCACTCACCAGTCTGTAAGGCCTCTGCACACAGCCCCAACGTGGACCCCAAAACACACTCTGCAGAACCCTATAGTCTACTTCTGCTCCCAACAGGTTCTGCTCCGTTCTCAAACCACTAAAAATCCCACCTCTGGGATCGAGTTCTGACCAGTGATGTAGGATCGGCCAATCGGTGGGGTCAGAGGGACGCAGGAAGGAACCTGACTACAGTAACCAAAGCAACCGATGTGCAAGTCCCTGCTCATGTTATCCCATGGGATGGCGACTCCAAAGGATGACTCCACATCAAACATGGATCCCTTCCCCCAAGACAGATGCACCTGCCTAGCCGTCGCTATGGCTCCTCCCTCCCCTTCACAGCCTTGTCTCTGAGCAGAAGTCTGGCTGGGAGGACCTCATTCCCTCCTCAGATACACCAGGATTTGACTTAGTAACCTGCCTTTCAGAGGCAAATTGTAGGGTTTGGACTCAGTCCTGTTCATTTCCAAAACGGAATCGTCATCTGGGAAGACCCAGGTCTGCATTGATCACGACCCTGTAGGATTGGAGAGGCCAAGTCTGAGACCTCTCCACATTGCTACTCTGTGAATGACAGGAAGAGGCCCAGCTGCCATATGGGGAGGCTTTCTACTCTAAAATCTAAAACCAGGAAAGAGAGTCAAAATACAATGAGCGTGAGTTTTGTTTAAACATATATTTGGGAGAAAGTGGAGATTTCCTCTTTTTAAAACTCTTCCTGTTGAGCTGGAGAGATGGCTCAGTGGTTAAGAGCACTGACTGCTCTTCCAGAGGTCCAATTCCCAGCAACCACACGGTGGCTCACAACCATCTATAATGGGATCTGATGCCCTCTTCTGGTGCATGGAAAGACAGCGACAGTGTCTTCAGACCTTAAAGGACAGCGTCCTTTAAAACAAACAAACAAAATAAATAAATAAATAAGCCTTGTTTTTAAAAACCTTTCTGTGTGCTTCATGTGTGCCTGTATGCTGTGAGCAGATCAGAGGTCAGAAGTCATAGGTCATCCTTGAGTGCTGTGCCTCAATTTCCACCTTGTTTAAGACAGGGTCTCTTGTCCATACTCCGGGCTTCCGGGAGCTCTCCTGTCTCTCCTGGGAGTATGGTGACTCCAGGTGAGTGCTTCAAGCACCTGGCTTCTCATGGGTTCTCAGGATTTGAACTCAGAACCTCAGGCTCGTGTGGCAAGTGCTTTACTCACTGAGCTATCTCCTCAACCCAGAATTTCCTCTTTGAAAGGTCGTTTACAAGCTAAGGAAACTCGTCCCGAGAACAGTGGGTGCTTTTTAGGACCCTGGCAAGCACTAACCCTGGTTTGGGCACAGGGAAAGGAAGTATGTCAGACACATCAGCATGAAACTTACTACCCCCTGGCCACTGTCTGCCGACCCTAAAGTTCTGTCTTGCTATCGTTCTTCCAAAGTTCCTCCAGGCTGGGGTTCAGGCTCCCGTGGGATGTCTGCTTCCACCATAGACAGTCTTCCCTCTACTGGGACAGCTGGGCTTCCCCCCTGCTGGCCACTCCTGGAGCTAGGTGTTTGACTCAAATTTCAGGTCTGCACAGCTTAACTCACAGTAAGTGTTAGAAACACTGGCCCAAAGCCTAATTTCAGCCAATCCCATGAAAGGGCAGAAATAAGGTCTGGTGGTCAAGTAGAGGTGTAACTTCTATCCACAGCCTTGTGCAGACTTACTGAACTGCCGAGCTGACCCAGGCCCACACCTTGATTGCCCAAGAGGCAAGAAGAGCTCTCCACACAGCTAGCCCCAGAAACTTAACTCCAGACGCGTACCTGCAAAGACGCTCAAAAGGTTGACCACACATTTTTATCTATCCTGCCTCCAGAGAGTGGATGCAGAGGCCAAGTCACAGATTGGACAGGGGTGTCCTGTTCTGGTCCCCACTCTCCAGTCAGGGTATAAGACCAAAGGCCCCTCTCTCCACACACCTTGAATGACTTGACAGTCTGAGGACCAGCTTAAGGAACAGAACAACCTCTGACTCTATGCCCAAGAAAGCAACTGGAGACAGGAGATGACAGGAACTGGGGGGAAGACCAAGACTGTCTGGGTCCCTGATCCAAAGAACAATGGGGGATGACTCTAGGGTAAGCCCCTCTGCCTGCACTGAGGCCGTATGTAGGTCTCCCAGGCTTCTCAATTAGAATGGGGTAGAACAACAGAGAAGGAAGCAAAGGGAATTCCATAACTTTTCCTTCCCACTGGGGCCACAGATGACTGTGGCCATTTCTTTGGAGACTCACAGGGCAACATTAGGTAGCTGCCGGCCCACGGTTCCCTCAGAAGGCAGAGCTCAGGAGAGCAAGCACTCTGGTGTCTGAGAACCCAGGAGAAGCCCCTCCCTAGAGCCACATAAGTGGACCAGCAAGCTGTTATTTCTAGGGTCCTCAAGCAAGAGGTCCGCCCTCTGCCTGTTCCTGACTTCATTTTTTAATTCTGTGGGGTCTATTACTAACCTAATAATAAGGTAAAGTTGTGATTAAAAGAGAGGGGACAGCCTTATCTGGCCTGCCTCCCCTCAGTCATCCATGCTGTAGGAAATGCTTCCTTTCTCTTGTTTGGAGGGAGTTAAGATTTTTTAAAATATGCTTTATGTGTTCATGTGTGTGCATGTTTGTATGTGGGGCATGTGTGTAGTGCCCAAGAGGACCAGGAGAGGGCATCGGATCCTCTGGAACTTAAGTCATGGATAGCGGTGAGCCATTATGTGGGTCCTAGGAACCAAATCCCAGTCCTCTGCAAGAGCAGCAAATGCTCCCAACTGCTGGTCTATCTCTCCACCATCAGCCCCCTTTGAAAAATATCCACTAACCCAACTCTGGTGGTGCACATCTTTAATCCCAGCACTCAAGAGGTAGAGGCAGGTGAGTCGCTCCCTATAAATCTGAAGCCACGCTGTTCTACATAGGAGTTCCGGGTCAGCCAGGGCTACATAGAAAGACCTTCAATGTACACTCTAAGACAAACGGACAACCATCAACTGAAGCTGGTTTCCTACAAATCCATCTGGGGTGCAGGCGTGAGCGCGCTCCTGAGTTCTCTCTGAACTCTGTGGTAGGTTTCTGTGTCCTAGGTCTGTGGGGCTTTAGACGTCTGAAGTTGGAGGTAGACCTCCTAGGATACACTTAGGAGGTTTCAGGGCACCACGAATAACCAAGGAACAGAGCCATAGCAGAATCTGTACTGAAGCTCATGATCTTTTAACCCCCTTTGACTGGGACCCAGTGTCAAGTGAACGGCTCTGTAGGTGCATAGCCCCACCCCCAGCACCCAGCCCGTCAAGCTGTTTACTGAAGAAATTCAACCAAGAAACATCTAGATCTATCTCCTTGGGTCCCAAGAAGCCCAGTGGTGGAGTCAGGAGGCAGCATCACCTACATTTTCAAGGCATTTTGCAAGCTCTAGGGACCCAGGGCTCTAGAATGTGAGGACCGGGCTAGATCTAGCCATCTCTTGAGTCCATACAATAAAGGTCTCATGGAATTGCCTTATTCTCAATCTGTGTCACAAAGAGAAAGTCCCAAGAAAGCCCACTTTGGAATCCTCACTGACCTCATGCAGCTGCATTCATGGTGTCTCCTGATATGCTGGGTGTGTCAATGGGAGGCTCACAGTGGGGCGCTGACCCTCCGTGCTCATCAAGGGGCGGCCAGTTCCAGTTCGGTCTCTATCCCTTCACCTTCAAACATGCACTTGCTAAATGCCCTCTGTCCAATTCCAGGTGTCACCATCGAAGGAACACAGTTCCTCCCTCCAATTCATCCAGGTATCTGCCATTCCTAGCAGAGACCTGAGTGATGGAGAGGTCAGCTTGGATAGGTAAGCAGGTAGGGGCTCAGAGACCAGCTGAGTAGCCCCTTGGTGTCTTTAGGAATAGGGCATCTTGGGGTTTCAGAAGCACATTCACTCTCTTTAGAAAGCCAGATTCCTTTTACAAGGCCAGTATGGGCACCCACCCTGGGCAGATAACCTCCCTTCTGTGGTTCTGCCATGAGAACCAAAGGAGAAGCCAGACCCTTCGGCATTTTTTTTAGCCACCTGAAAGGCCGTTTGTGCCTAATGATGCAAGGACTCTGCCCTCTGAGGTCTGGTTCCTCTCCTGTTCTTGGCAAGACTGTGCTTTCCAGAAGGGAGTCTGAGGGGAAGGTACTTGGGAAGAGGTTGGACTGAGAGCAATAAATATGCCCCTGGCCCAGATACATCAAATATCTCTGGGAGCCCTGGGTGGGTAGTAAGGGTAGCTTTGCCTGCACAGCAGGCCCTGAGCTACCTCCGGGGGACAATAGACCCTAAAGAGACCTGCTGAGCCTAGGCAAGGCATGGCAGGCCTGCAAAGGTCTTTCTGACCCCATGGCCATGCATCTGTTAGGTACCTGAATCTGGCAGAATGGCCCCAAAGTCACTCGTTGGTTGCTCACCAGCAGCAGCAAAGATCAGCCTGACTCGGCACAGTCAGCTTTCAACATGGTCACATCTAGGCCTGGAGAGCCCTCTGTGCACACTGGAAAGGCCCCTGAGCTTCAACCTAGTACTGTGCACATCGGGTGAGAAGCAGGCAGGGGGTGGCAGACTTGAAAGCCAATAACCCGTAAGAAGTACAGCTGGCTCTGCCCAAGGCAGAGCATAAGCCAGGGCATAGGCATAACTGACTGTCTACTACTGATGCTGTCAGTAGGAAAGGCTCACGGACAGTGGCCGGGAGCATGCTGGGTGATCTTCAGTCCTTTTGAACACATAGTCTCTTAGTCCTGCCAGGTGCACATCATCCACTCAGAGAGGTCAGGAACTATGTCCAAGGTCACATAACCCGTGAAGAGACCAAAGCACCGAAGCCCTTCCTATATGGAAGCCCTGATGTCTTCCTTGACTCATGGGAAGGGTCTCCAGTCCTGCCCCCTGGCCCTTTGTGACCTCAGCAACTCAAGCAGGAATCTCTGAATGACTCTTCTTTACCTGAGAAATGGGTCTGCTTTTGACCTCAGTTCCAATTTACTATCCCCAAGGGGCATACACATTCTAAGCACATATCCCAAAAAAGATAACAAACACACACACACAAACACATACACACACACACACACTACATACACATATAAACACACACATACAAGCACACTACATATACATATACATACATACACACATGCATGTTCACATGCATACATGCACACACATGCAAATATACATATATACATACACACACAAATGTACACATACATACACATATACACATATACATGCACACATACATGCATATGCACATGCATCTATATACACACACATACATACACACATCATGCATATATACTTACACACATATACATACACACATACACACATACATATATTCATGCACACATACATGCACATATACACATATACATACACTCATATATATATGCAATCATACACATGTACACATACATTCATATACATATACATTTGCACACTCATACATACACATAAACACAATACATACATGCATATATATATATACATACATACACACATAAGCACACACATACACATACATATTCCCATACATACACACATATACACATATGTATACAGATACATACACACATACACACACATATATATACAAACACACACATACATTCATATACATACACACTTATACACTCAGACACACACATATACATACATATACATATACACACAAAAACACATACATGCCTATACATGTACATACACATGCATACATGTACATACACCTACATATATACGTACACATACATACACCATGCATACACAGGAAGATGTGAAAAGCAGGTCAGGGATTAAACAACATGTAAAGGCCAAGGGGCCTTACTGTAGCTATTACCACAGCCATGGCAGATACCTCAGTGAGGCTACTGGGCAAGGGACCCAACATGAAACTCAAGAGGCTCCTCTGGATGCTTCTAGAAGGCATACCAGGGAAAATGAGGAAAGCTGAGAGCACACCCACCTCGATCTCCAGGCACACACAGCCCATTCACCGTCTGCACTGCTCTGGAAGCTCCAGAGAGCTGCCAGCCCTGGGACCAAGGTTCAGGAGAGGGAGAGCCACGTTCCTCTGTCTGTCAGTTTTCCATGTGCAGCTCCAAGGGGCCTCAAGGAACTCACGACGAGCCCTGAACCTGGGATTGGGTAAGGCAGGTGCCCATGTGGCAAAAGAGGAACAGGGCTGTGCCGAGGGGAAGCTCTGGCTTTGTGAGTTTTTTTTTTTTTTCTCTAGCTTCAGCCAAGAGGTACAGGTTCTAAAAACAGACCCTCTGGCCTGCACGCACGACCAGCCGCCCCTCCCATGACCTCATTCTTTCCCAGTGGTTCCAATTTGGCCAGAGCTCTGCAGAGGCAAGGCAGACAGGGGCTCCAGGGACTACAAGAAAGCTGAGTGGGAGCTGAGGAGGAAGCTGGGGGGTCTGGGCTAGGGAGGTCAGACAGAGAGGAGGCCACAGCGTGGGAACCTCCAAACTGGGACTGTGGTGAGAACCCAAGTAGAGGCACCAGAGAGGTGGCAGGGACCTGCTGTCCCTTCCCTTCAGAATTCTAAGGGAGCTGGGACATTCAGGGGGCCAACTGCATAGCCCAAATGGATAGGCACCAGACACACTGACTGAGGGGCAGTTAGGGGGCGGGCCACCCCATAGTTCTGCGGGATGGTAGACACTAAACTCTGTATGTCGTAGAAAGCGAGAGAAGAGCCCATCCCTGCTCTGCTCAGAATCTTCTGGTTCCCTTCAGCCTCCACTGAACCCACTGAGGAAACACCAGCTACAGTGAGCAGGGTCCTGCAGCAGAGATGGGGCCCAGATGAAGGCCTGAGCAGACCCCCCAGAGCATCCCTGCCTGTCACGCCTAAGTCCACAGCTGTCCGGCACACAGAAGCCCCAGGCCTGTCTGAATGAGGCCAAAACCCAAGCTCTGTCCCAGACCCATAAACTGAGCAGAAACCTTAACTAAGTTCACCCCCAGAACTGGCTCAAAGCTGTCCTGGTCAGCCCTCATGCCTACCTTGAATGGGAAGCAGACCCTAGAAGCCAGTCATCCAGCCTCATCTTATGCTGTCTCCCCCGACTGCCCCTCAGTTCCACCCTCTCCATCCTCTCCCTGGAGACCAGGCCTGCTCCACTCCCCTAATAGGTTCCCATTTGCTCAAGAGTGCCAGCTCCTGACTCTATGAAAATAAACTACCATCCCGTGTTCACAGGGGAAACTGAGGCCAGGACGCAGGGGACCTCAGATACACCCCCAAATAGCTTTTAATCCGTTAAGGTGACTCTCCCTTCTCCGTGGCCCTAGATGCCAAGCCCAGCCAGCTACTGAACGACCTACATTGGCAACCCTGGGCAAACGGTGGGAAGGGGTACTCAAGCCTCCTCACCCTAGCCAGGCTGGGCAGTGAGAACTGGTCGGGGTCAGTGCCTGGGATGCCAAGGTCACCCGTGTCTGGAGAGAGGAAGGGCAGAAGACGGGCTGGGAATTTCATGCCCTTGTGGGAAGGCATCTGAGGAGTCTGAGGACACCCAGCAGCCCTGACCATCAGCCTCACCTCTGTCCTGCTATTCCTTTGCTGCAATAGAAGGTGCTGGGTCAAAGGCCTGGGATCTGTGACCTGAGATCTCTGACCTCTACAGCCCAATCCATGGCGGGGAAGACACAGAAGAAAACCCTGCCTCCTTCCCAGACTCGAGGCTGATTGCCTGGAGCCCAGGCGGCACCAACAACAGGGGTGAGACCCTGACTTCCCAGCTACAACAAATCACAGAAACCATGAGCCTCTGCCCAGATCTGCTCATTTGAACAGAAACAGCCTGTAGCCAGAGCTCAGGGGATGGCTCATGTTTTCCAACCGAGTCTCTTAATACCAATGGACAAAGTACTCCGAGTTTCACCAGCGAGTTTCACCTCATGAAGATCCCAGGGAGGTGACAGGCAAGTATAGCATCCCAGGCCCAGCACTGAGTCTCAAGGGGCCCAACAGACTGCTCTCCTGGACGTGCCTGCTTTCACAGTAAATCTCTGCCAAACCTGGTTCCAACACCAAGCTAGGGACGGTAGGTCCTTTCCTGCAGGCCTGGAGTGGGGAGCTTGAGACCCACCGGTGGCCCAGAGAGCCACTCCTCTGTATACAGATTTGCCCTTCTCTCCCCCGTACTGCTTGTGGCCACTTAGTGATGCTCAGTGGTAAGGAGGCTGCAGGGACAGGTCAGGAATCACAGGGCACAGCCCCCTCCTCAATGCTCTTGCCTCCCCCTCCCCTCTCAGCTTTGTGGCCTGCTGGTTCCTATCTACTCAGAATTTCCCAGTCCTGCAGCCAGCTCAGCCTGACATGGGGACAAGCCGCCCTCCACCCTGCACCCTCAAGTGCTCATTTTCTGGGTCACCGGCAGCCACAGACCACACTGACTGCGGCCACCACACTCTCCAGACCAAAGTCACTTGCCAAAGGTCTCCACTTCTGCTTGGCAGTTCCCGAAACACGGCACCTGGTCGCAGGACCACAGAAATCCACAAACCTGGGGTGACCTTCTTCTACAAAGTTCTTGGAGCTCGGTGAAAGCTGTTACAGAATCCTTCCCCGTCTCACCTTCTCTCTGCTTGGGTGTGTTGGGGTGCACGGGTCCGGTCCCCACAAGCTCTCCTGTGAGTTCTCAATCCTTCTTGTCTGTACTCTGGGACCACTGCTTGGGTATGGGCAAGGACCTGCTCCTCCCTACAGATGCCTGCATCACCTCTTCATGGGTGGACGGGGACAGTACAAACTCGGACGCCCTCCTCTCTGCAGAAACACAGCTGTTAGAGGCCGATACTTAAACCCTCGACTCTCCCTTGTCTGTGCTTTCAAATATCCCCATACCATACAGCACCAGGCTTGGACCCTGTGGGGTTTGGACCCTACTGGGTTATTTTAAATTCAGCTCTTTGCACTGGGCTCATCTGAACTCGACTCTTGATGTCAACTAGCAGGGCCTTGGGAGGGTGGTATAAGGAGTTGTTAGTGGGTGACAGTCCTCTGTCCTGGTCAGGAGCAATGAACTCCATGTTTCCTGGCTACCAGGTAACGGGCAGCGAGTTCTAGGAGGAACTACTATACAGTCCATGGAGAGCCACGAGCAGAAGGCCCACAGCTGCTCAGTCTCCTGTCCGTTTACCCATAATGCAAGTCAGGCCACACTGGTGAGACCAGTGGGAACAGCTTCTGCTCCCACTCTGGTGCCCATGCTCAGAGTAGCAAAAACCAGAGTACACCAACCCTTGACCAACAGGAGCTGCCCAGCCAGCAGGCAGAAGTGCCCCTCGCCAGGTATAAGCAGTCCTGGGGAGAATATTTTCCTCTCACTGGTCATAGACAGTTAGAAATATATCTGATGGTGTATTCTACCACAGAGATAGGGAACAAAGGTTAGCCGGGCAGTGGTGGCATATGCCTTTAATCCCAGCACACGGCTGGCAGAGGCAGGCGGATCTCTGTGAGTTCAAGGCTAGCCTGGTCTACACACACACACACACACACACACACACACAGAGAGAGAGAGAGAGAGAGAGAGAGAGAGAGAGAGAGAGAGGAAATGAGAGAGAGAGAGAGAGAGAGAGAGAGAGAGAGAGAGAGTTTCAGCACAGCCAGTGCTATACAGAGAAAACCCTATCTCGAGAAACCAAAGAGAACAAACCTCTATCTTGTCCACAGCCTGAATCTTCTCCATGCCTCAGCCTACAGGGTAGCCTGGACCTGTGGTACCCACAAGACATGGGCTTGAGAATTGGTTATGTTTGCTCTCAGAAGCTGACACTTCTCCTCACAGCCTCATAAGGGGCCAGGTCCAGGGACACCTCTGCCCCATTCACAAGCTTCCGAAAGCCTTTTCGAGTTCTGGTGGAAGCTAGATACCCACCAGTAGCAGGGCAACTTCAGCCATTTCTGGAAACTTAAACACCTGTTTTGTCTTCTTGGACCCCAAAGGAAAGATCTCACCAGCTGTCACGTGTGTCCAGGAAGTCCGAAGCCAAAGGGCTCCAGGCAGTGACAGAAGAGGGCTTTGGAATTGGTGTGGGGGGCAGCTAGGCTGAGTTTGGGGTATCTGATAGCAGCTCGGGGCCACAGCCCAGGGCTGAGACTCACATGTAGCACAGTCCTCAGAGTGGGTACCTGGTCTCCTAGAGGGGACACACACATCTCAGGGGAACTACAGGACTCTGGTCTTTTAAGGAAAACAAACCAGACAATTGTTCCCTCAACATGTGGACAAGTACTGTATAAAGGAAAATACCAAGGTGCACATATCACTGATCCAGAAGCAGGCTCACCTAAATCCATCCAAGGTGGAACCAGGTTTGCAAGCACTCTCAGTGAGAGCATAGTCAATGGCCGTGGCTAAGCAGGCAAACCATTAGTGTTACCTTATGTGGCCTGAACAGGGACGCCAAGGACCCGACTAGCAGAAGCAAGCCCACCAGGTCAGACAGGACATGCAGACCAACTTTAGAGCCCTGGGCTGCCTTTGGCCCAGCCTGGGAAGACACTCGTGTGAAAGGCCTTGCACCTGACTCTGGTAACCAGACTCTGTCAGAGGGGCCTCAGCTCCTGGGGGATACCACAGCCCTTAACTTCACCCCAACTTTGGCCGGCTGTCCTTGGCTGAGTTTGGATCCTCCGTGCAATGGCAGATTCTAGGAACCCTGCTGGTATTCTCCCCTCCCGAATGTGTGCCACACAAGCAGAGTTAAATGGTACCAGTAGGACTCCCAAAGAGTAATGGTTAGTGTAAAACCAGGGTTCTCACCTAAGCATCACAGGCTGGGCAGCCCTGTGCTCCCAGGTCTTGGGTTTGCCTAACCAATGCAGACTGTGTTTTGTTATTTGTTTTGTTTTGAGGTTTCTTTTCCACTGTTGTTTGTTTGTTTGTTTGTTTGTTTCATGTTGTTTTGGCTCTGCATGTATGTACTCACGCAGTATGTATGTACAAGTGCTGGTGCATGCGCAAGTGCACATTTCACACAGAGATCGAAGGGCTACATCTGAGGTCTTCTCTGCTCTCACTTTCTGAGGCAGGGTCTCTCACTGAACGTGGAGTTGACGATTTCAGCTAGGTCGGATAGCCAGTAAGCCCTACTCTTGTCGCTGCCTTCCCAGGGTTAAGATTGCGAGTATGTACCACCATGCCGGGTTTCTTCCCGTGGAGCTAGGGCAGTCCACACCGAAGTCCTACTGTTGGTCAGGATAAGTACTTAGCCCACTGAACCATTTCCTCGGCCCTAACGGCTTATACCTCATTTCTATGTGTGGAAAATGGGGGCTGAATTTTGAGGGGAGAGCCCCCTGGGGTAGGTCCTCAATAGCCCTTGAATAAACAAGCAGAGAATCCGGGAGAGGTGCTGGGTCTCAGCCATAGGGAGCCTATGTGTGATGGGTTGGCTTTAAACAATGCTGCAACCAGTATGCTCTGGGCCCTTCCACTTGTGACTAAACGGGGAAAAAAGCACAAAGGAGGTGGGGAGACTTGAGCTTCATGTACTTGTCCTGAATCTGGGGGAGTTGAGGGATGGGGAATTCACAGGGGACAGAGAGAGAAGTTCTGTCACATGCTTCAATGGTATTAACTACCCCTGACCAAGCCACAGAGGAGCCCCATGTCCACAGGAGTGCTTCTGCTAAAGTGAGGAAGCTGTCCCACAAAAAGGCCAGCTGAGCAACACGTATTTTATGGACTAGAGACACTTTGGCAGGCTTTTATTTTTCCTCAACAAGAACACAACAGACTGTTATACGGAGGGGTGTCCATCTCTCCGGCCAGATGGCCTGACACCTTTCAACAGCTTGATTCCAGCTCCCCTCCCCCAGGAAAGCAGCTATAGTGTCCATGGGTTCAGGGCTGAGTAGGAAAATACCAGGAGTCCACACTCAAGCTTGGCAAGGCTTAGCCAGGAACCAGCTTGTAGATAGTTCCAGTGCTAACAGAATCCACTCCTCCTCCTCCAGCCAGACTTGCAAATTCCCTTAGCAAGTGGGTGGGCTAGCGGCTGAGCCGGGCCATTCTTAGGAGTACCCGAATTTCCAAGTATTTTCAGGGGTGGACTTGGGGTTCTTTACTAGAAAATGGATCCCCTGTGATGTAGGAAGAGGAGGAGGCAAGGCAGGGGACAGGGTAGCCACCATCGCTGTCTCTGTCTAGCCAATAGCTTTGGAGCTGCCTGCCCCTACAGGACTTAGAAGGCAGCGGACAGGTGCTACTGGCCTCAGCCTCCATATTTTTCTGTCCTTTCTTACCAGGAAGACGCTCCGGGAAGGGAAACCCCCCTAGTACATTTCCCTTCCACATGCTGGGCTACCCCCACCAGAGGGTCAAGCACACAAAGAACTCATAGGGTGGAAAAGCCTGCTGGGGTTTTTGCTATTGTGGGTTGCTCCGAGTCAGGTCCCTTTCTCTGATTTGGCACCGCGAAAGGTAAAGGTGGTGGGGTTTCCTTACTGGTTTCAGGACGGAGCCCAGTGACTCAGACCCCTTGCTTCTGCCTGGATTCAGCCTCCAGAGCCCCACCTCTGCCTCCAGGAAGAGATTTCTCAACTCAAACTCCAGCACAGACTTGCTGTACCCAGAACCATGGCTGAGGTCAAGCAACACAGCAGAGGGGGAAAAAAAACCCCAAAAGACCATAAAGGAGACAATACTGTTAGGGAGCAGGAGCTCATAGATCCCCACACTGAGGCTTTGGAAGGTGAAAGTGGCATTACCAAACTGAATCCGGACAACAGAAAGAATGTGGTAGGATGGCTGGGGAGCAGGAAAGTTTGGGGGCGTGGGAAGGAAAGCAGGTGTTCCAAGAAGAAATTCAGTCTAATCCTCAAACTGGAAGATATACCCAGAGCCACAGCAATGCATATGACTTCCGGGGGCGGGGATGAGGGTGGGGGGATGATTTATCAATAACCAGATACTTTTCCAAAGGCATCCGGAGGTCACTCGATAATAAACAAGCAAGCCAAGCCGCACGATCGGCTGCAATCAAGATGGCCTCTGAAAAAGGTGGCAACCACCGCCGAGTATTTCGTATGATGGTCAGAAATGTTAAGCTTACAACATTCAAGAAACCCGGCTTACTGGTTGTTTGAGACTAAGGACGCACGCAGGCAAGCACGGACGCACTCAAGCACGCACGCACGTGCCTGCCCACGCACGCACGCACGCACGCATGGGCGCGCACAAAGAAGTCAAAATTGGTCGTCTCTGACCTACAAACTGCCTCTCGGAAACCCCAGAAATGTGAATTTCCTCATTTGCGGTCGAGTTACCTGGGGAGCACTAGCAGGGTCCGCCGACCTGACCCTAAGATGGGAAGTTTATTTCCAGGCTCAACCAAGAGCCCCTAGACCAGGCTCCAAGATTGGATCCTTCCGTGGTTCCGCCCTCTGCTGCCAGCCCATCCACCCTCTCCTCACCTGCCTGGGCCCACAGCCCACAGGAGGGGCTGGCCGACACCCACCCAGAGTGCAAGGCCATCCAACAAGACACCAGAGCTTTCAAGATGAAGGACAGAGATGTATCTGTATTTCAGGGGTAGTTTTTGCTTTCCCTTACAAGCACATGGGTATTGGCGTGAGAACTACCTTGGATTTCAGACTCCCCTCTTCCTCCTTTAAAAGCCCCTGTCGCAGAATTCTACCACTCAATAGCCTCGATCCTGGAAATTTCCCGGAAGGTTCTCTATTTTTTATTTTTCATCTTATTTTATCGTGTGTGTGTGTGTGTGCGCGCGCGCGCACGCGCGCGTGCGCGCGCATGTGTGCATCCGGGAATGTCAGGGTTCATCCCTTCGTCACCGAACACAGATAAAGACAAAGGGATCTTGGCCTTCAACAGCAACTGAAGGTGGAGGCACAAGAGCCTAGGGTCTGAACAGGTGACAGCGGATGGAGCTGAATTAGGCCATGGCTGGGACAGCCCAGGACGCTTTCCCAGGCAAGCATCTTGGGAGTGTATAAAAGCAAAGCAAACATCAAGTGCCCTGGAAAGACACCAGGCTCCCACCTATCTCTCTGCCCTGAAGCACTGGAACCTGGTGTGTGAGCCAGAGGAGACACCTCAGCAGTAGGTCCCTGCCAGCTTCCACAGAGGTCACATGCCCTTCACCAGGTCTGGTGGCCAGTGTCCGTGCACTCGGGCTGAGTGACGGGGTCTGTGGCCACTGCAGTAAGCTTGAGCTCTGAAAGAGCTGTACACCGTCAGTATGGCTGTATGTTTGCAGGGCACAGGCACACAACGCCAGAAAGCTTGTCAGGCCTGAGGCGGCAATGGGTGTGCAAGGCTCTAGCGATCCTTGGAGGAAGGGATCTGACCCAAGGGCTTCTGTCACTTCTGTTCCCCCGTAGGACCTCAAAGGTCAACTCAGACAGACAACTAGAGAGCACCTGCTGAATCTTCCATCAACGCTTCCAGGAGATGAATAAGCCCTTGAGTAAGATGCTGAACCGGATGGCCTTAAGGCAAGCTCATGGGGTGTGCCACTCTTTGGGAAGGCGGGAGATTTGGAGGCTCATTTCCTGGGGCCGCATAGCTTAAAACAGGACGTGTCGGGACCCCAGCCAGTGTGCCCGAGTCCCAAGCTTGTGCCACACGCATACGGTCACAATACTCTTGAGAGCAGATAGATGCTCTGTAGTCTGGGGTGGGGGAGGGCTCCCAGGGGTCCTCCACTGTGGTCTGTAGCCACTCCGTGAGTATGGAAGCCATGCCTCTCTGGTATTCCCAGGTCCTGCTGCCGGTAAGGTAAAGCTACTGTCCTAGCTATAGGCGATTCCAGTCCAGAGAGACCTGGTCATCGTATTGTATCTTTACCAGGCCCTGAGCACCTCCCAGCTTCTGATCAAGCATACTGGTGGACTCAGCAACACCTCTCTTCCCAAGGCTTCAGTACACAGGTGTGTCCAGATCGATTAGACAGGTCCTGAGGCACCCGACCTGGGGGCTACATATGCCTTGAGCTACCCGTGACAAATATGGAAGGATAAAGAACAGGGGTGGCAGATCTGTACCGACTGCTGGGAACAGCTCCAGCCAGCACCTGAAGCCTGATGGGTATAGACCCACAAGCCCCTCTCCGCTCGGCATCCTTGACCCCCTGACCCTTAGGCTTCCCAGCCCCAGTTTGAGCATAGGCCCACCCTGGCCACAGTGTCCACCCTCCACCAAGCCCAGCTCAAATGCTCCAGGAGACACCAAAGGCAAGTGACACGTGAAGTTCTGCCCATGGGGGTGGGGCCCCCTCTGGTTCTCTTTCTACCCATTCTTTTTTTCCAGGTGGCAAGAGCCTTGAGTAGAGGCAGATGTGGCTTCAAATCGAATTCCCGGGGGCAAGTGCAGAGTGGACGGTGCCTCCCTGGCTCAGATGTCCCGGGACAGTGGCCTCCATTCTGGGGCTTCACCTCAGGTTTCGGAGACAGAGCGGCCACAGAAAGCAGCCTCCTTTATCGGTAGTCTGCACCGCTCTCCCCATTGCCATGGCCCCTCACCCTGGCATTCCGTGCCTCCCAGGGGGGCAGATAATCCCACAAAGGGCCTCGTGCCAGAGTCTGGACACTGGAAAGTGCTTTCTCCAGCCGGGAGACTTTGGGTTTGCTGGAATCTTCTTACTGGGCCCCAGGGTTCAGATCGAATATCCCTTTGAAAGGGTCAGAGGCAACCCCCGTGCTCTGCTTGGTCTGTCTGACACCAGATCTAGCAGTCTGTGATGGAGGAGGACAGCCCCCTCCACAAACCAGCCCCCCTCAAGACCACGGTCCCTGTAATGAGAGGAGGAAAAAGGAGGAAAAGCCCATATCATGGCCCAACTGATGCCAACACCCTTCTCCCTCAGGAAGCTCCTCTTGCTCTGTCCACCGCCTAGGGGATGTGGAGACCCTGGGAATGGCTGACCCTCCCTGAACAATAACCCTGTACACTGGACGAAATGGTCTCTGGAGTCAGGTTCACACCATTCTGTCTCCGTAAGGCCCTCCGAGCATACGCGCACCGGCGTGCCTCGCAGGTGGCTCAGGAGCGTACGCACGTGCCAACATGCGCCTCCCATGCACAGGCACTCACAAGTGCCTGAGTGTGAGCACAAATGGACTGCCAGGGAGATAGTAAGCCTGAAGCGTGACACCAGCCCAGGAGGGAGGCCGTGGAGGGGACAGAGGCAACACCAGCAAAACATCCCTCCTGAGCCCTGGGAACTCAGATGACAAGGGACCCCTGAAGGAAGGATGCAGACCTAGAGCCCTGGCCCCTGCTTCTCCTTGCAGGATGCTAAAGGCCACCTCCATTCCCACGCAGGGTGTCCCTGAGCGACTGCTGTACCTCAGCAAAAGGCTGACACTGTACCTGCGGTCTTCTGTGGAAGCATGAAGAACCTTGTCTGGGTCCCAATGCAACAGTGACGCCTTTCCTGCCAGCCCCACACTCATGCCAACTGTCCACAGCATGGATGGTGGCCTTCCAAGGTTTCCTTCCATTCCAGAGTGGAGCTAACACAGGCATAGGACATTGGGTTTCTAAGCACCAGCCAGTGGAGCATCCTTCATGGGTTGGTCCCGGAGACTCAGTAAGTCTGTTCCTTGAATCCTATACTCACCAAGTGCTTTTGAACAAGTGCATGGACATGAAATTTAGGGTGGCACCCCAATTCTACACACACACACACACACACTCACACACACACACACACACACACACACACGCACAGTCTGACCCTCACACAGTCAGGCACTCATACTCTCACAGAAGCATACACTCACACAAAGTCACACACGCTGTCACACAAATACAGTCACATACTCACACAAACACACATATGTTGCACACTCACACACACTTATACATAATCACACCCAGTCACATACTCATGTACACACTCTTACACAAACACAGTCACACCAACACTCACACTCATAAACACTCACACACACACTCACATATGCAAACACACTCATACACACACACTCACATGTGCAAACACACTCATACACACACACTCACATATGCAAACACACTCATACACACACACTCGTCACACAGTCACGCGCTCACATAAACACTCACACATACATACAGTTATAACACTCTCTCACACACACACAGTCACAAAGTCACACACACACACACACACACACACACACACACACACACACACACACACACACCCTCCCTTAGCCAAAGAATATTCCAGAAAGCCAAAATAGCTGTGAACAATGACAACCTGGCACCTGAGGACAAGTACTGTTCAAGAGTGCTGGCCATTATCACAGCAGGCAGGACCTAGCCGCTTGGTCACACGCCCTCTCTGCCTTTCTTTCAGCATCTGGAGGCACTGGGGCAGAGGAGGTAAGTCTGGGCCTCACACACTGGTAAAGGAAAGAGACCCTGGCTTGGCTTTGCTGCACTGAGGATCCTGCCCAAGGCCCAGGGGAAGGAGAAATCCCCACTGAGTTATAGACTCTGACCCAGCAGGGAAGGCAGATCACCGGGGTGCCTGACCTGCAGGGCCTGGGCCCTGGTGCTGTGGCTAGTGGTTCCCAACTAAGCACTTACTAAGAAGAAAGGTGAATTCTTGAGGCTCTGTCTTTAGCAAACAAACCCAGCCTCAGCCTGGAGCCCACTTGGGAGCCATAGCTGAGGGTCCAGCTCCCTAAGTTGCTGACAGGTGGACAGAGCTCCTGGCCTAAGGGTATGTCCAGATGGAGAAAGTTAGCCATGGACCTTCTAATACAGGTCAAGCTAACCCAGCCCAAATGGATCCTAAATGTCACAGAGAATAGAACATATCCTCTTGGGGGTGGATGGGGCTGCTGGGCCTCTGTGGCCACCATCACCTGACCGCAGGAGAACTACCAAATCACACCAGAGCCCAAAGGCCAGCCTGCTACCCGTCCATCTAGTTCTCGTTGTATGGTCCAAGGTCAACCAGGGTGGTGGCCCCCTGTGTTGAGTTCAGAAAGTAAAAACCAGGGGCCATCAGTGAGTCTGGAGGTGGTAGTTTCGGCTCAGAGGTGTCACCGGAATGGCAGGTGGCATGTAAATTGGGGTTCACATTCATAGGGCTCTTCTCCATGCCCGGCAGGTGCCAAGGCTTGGCTCCTTCCCTAGGTCTTGCCTCCTGGCCCTGGAGCTATCTGGTAAGATATGACCTGAGAGGGCTTAGTGTTAAGTTTTGCTTTCACACATACAGTAGAGGGCCAGAGGAGGAAGGGGGCAAACTGACCTGGCTGACTTCAAAGTGCCCTGTTCCCAAGCTGCTCTATGACCAACATGGGATCAGGATGCTGGAGACTCCAGTTGGCCTGCCATGGCCACCACAGCCTTGTTGGGATTGTCCCTGGCTATTCCTCCTTCCCATAGATGGGGGACCGTGGCGTATCCATCCACTCCCAACCTCCATTACAGGGAAGACCACACACCTATCCAGATCCTGGGGGAGGCAGAGGAGGGATCTCTGGTAGTCCAGGGAGTGGGACTCTCAAAGACAGCAAGACCAGCCTCCTCACCTCATACCCTGCCCCCCCCACACACACACCCTGTAGACCCCAGCTCCCATTCCCCTTTGAACGAGGGTAGTCTGTCAAGATGGAGGGAACTTAAAACCCTGGGCAACAAGAGCTCTGGGACAAGAGAGAAGGGTTCCCCATGAAGGTTGCTGATGCCAGGAACCAGGTGCAGCTGGGGAGGGCAGAGGGGGTGCTTGAACTTGAGGGGTACTGCCACCATCATTCCTAGCTGAGATGAGATTCGATTCCTAGCTGCTGCTTTCAGGGGCTTTACCTAACCTCTGGGAAGGTAAGATTAACACCTCGGATGGAGGGAAAGTTAAAACTCAGGGCCTCTGCTTTGCAATTCTGATTCCCAGTCCTGAAACTGGAGAGCGCCTCCTGGGGCTATCTGCCCAGGCTTCTGAGCACTTACTTTCCACAGTTTATAGAACTTTCATCTTAAGGGCACTCAGCCAAATGTGCAGCCACCAAGCTACCCCCTCCACGGTGCGCTCTCATATACATGACTCGAAAAATCTCGAGCATTAGGGATCGGACGCTCCAGATTTCGCCGGGGATGCCTGGCTCCCACCGGTTCCACGGGGGACATTAAAAAACCTTCCACCTGCCACCCTGACTTCCCATCGCCACCTGCCAGGAAGAAGCCATCTAGTGTGCACCTCTGCACCAAATCCAAGTCCGGTCAGCCTTGCTTGCTGGAGGGAGAGCAGCTGTCCTCCGTGCTGACACTCCTCTGAGTGCAGGCTGCAGGAGTAGGAGCAGGGGCCCTCAGGGTTTTCACAAAATGGATGGTGGCAGCATCAATGCCACAAGGAACTCTGGCAGTCTGAGGGACGCTACCCAGCACATCGCGACACAGCCATGATGTTCTAAGTCATACTGAATCACGTCCAGGGGAAAATTGATCTGTCTCCTGTAGTGTCTCCTCCCCGCTAACGTGATAGGTAAATAATTAGCTGCCTCGTCGAGCCCTTTCATTAAAGGGAAGGGTGTTGAGGAAGGTCGAGATAGAAAGACCGGTCAAGAAGACCAGGGCCAGCTGTAAATCGCGCCCCCGTGCCTTAGGATACCATTTGTGTTCTGTCAGTCACTGGCTTATGTGCAGACCGAGCTGGGAACTGAATACCCTATTCAAAGGGGGTACTCACACGGTATGCTATTGCAATTTAATATTTTCACACAGAGACACGTCATTATCTCGCAACCTGACACCGGCAGCATAATTCTGTAATTTTTCAAGAGGCCTAATTTCTCTCAATGTGAGCACCAGGGCCCAGGATTGTCTAAACAACCCCATCTCCTCTTTGTTTTACCTCAGGCCTGCAGACAGGCAGAAAGATATTCACTCACAGATCCCCGTGGCCTCTCCTCTTCTCCCACGACAGTCAGCTGCCAAGCGGTTCGGGGTAGGCCTGGCACCAGCTGCTGAGGACAACTGTCTCTGCACCTCACAGACCCAGGGGCACGCCCCCCCAAATTAAGTGGACAGGGAAGCCTGTGACTCCTCTGATGTACTGAACTGTAGTATAGATCTCACTCGAGCAGCTGATCCTCCCATGAGCACCAGTGCACGTGTGTGGGTGTATGCAGACATGCCACATGCATGTATACACCTGATGTGACTCCATGCTGTGTGGAGACAGGCCGTGGAGGGTCCGCTTTAGGGGCTATTTCTCTCCCCAGTCCTGTTGACTCTGGCCAGCAGGACACTCTGGTACTTCAGGAATGTGTCAGCCCTTCCAGGAATAAGAGCCTGGGAGAGATCTAGAAGGCAGGCCAGACTTTTCCTAGCAAGCCACAGACTCAGACATGCAGGTGGCAAAGAGAATGGTGTGGCACTCCCCCGTCCTGCAAGCCAGGCCATCTCTCTGCTGGCCGCTACCGCCTGAAGACACGCTACTCTGTTTAAAATCAGGAGATATTCTTGGGTGTCCACAAGGGACCCAGGACCTGCAGGAAACCTGCTGATTGCCTGCAGGCTGACAACCCAGCAACCCCATTGCTGACCTGGGGCTGACCCGGCAGAACGGCCAGTGTGCTAGAAGGCAGGCCTAGTCCCTTCCTAATGTGGCCTGGGATGCCATCAAGCCAGCGTACACCGGAGACATCAATTCTGAGCCCAGTGCAGAACCTCGCTTGTCACGTGGCTTTTCCTCCATGTGGGGTTTTGATGGAGACTCCAGGAAGGGAGGAGGCAACAGGGTGCCTGAGATTAATGTCCAGGCTTTCTGAGGCTGTTCTGTATCTTCCTCTTTGCCCCGGGACAGCGTGGTCTCTCTGTGGTCACCACTCCGGCTCCTCCGGTGAGCGTAATTTTCAGTCTTTGTTTAAATGTTTTATGGACTGATGTGACTGGGCCTCTCCGAGGAGACTGTGGCCGCCCATTGGGCAGATATAAATGTCTGAGCCTTTTCAATTCATGCCCCTTTCCCTCGGAGACCTGGCTGCAAGGAGCAACCTGAATCTATTATGGAAATCCGTATTTTGGTGTAATATCGACTGTCAGCTTGTGAATATAGACACGGGATTAAACGGCATCGCAGGAAAGAGTCCCAATTGCTTTCAGGACCAATTCTTCACGCGCTGACCCAGTCTGCTCTCTGCTGAGATGCTGAGGCCCTGCTGCCCAGGGGCTGGAGAAGCACACTGCAACAAAACCAGCCAGGTCCTCTAACAAACCTCCTTCCTTGTCTCCTCTTTCAGCTTTCCCGGTGGGAAGTGAGGGCCCAGCCAGGTCAAGGTCCACAGGACAGCCAAGGTAGGTCGGAAAGCTGTTGGTCTGGCTCAGGCCTTCTTCCCATCTGAGGAGAATGAATGTAGCAGCACAGACCCTAAGACAGTACCTGGCATAGAGTACCCAGAATTAAAAGGCAGTGTCTTGCTCTGAGCAAGCACTCTGTGGAGAAGATCCTCTAACCCCCAGGTGAGCCAGGTCCAGAACGCTGCTCAAAGCAGATGTACAGACCTTGTGCCGAGCTTCTAGGAAAGGTTAAAACCAGAGGCTGCCACTCCTACAGGACCTGGGAGGCCTCCGATAAGGACAGAACTGGCAGATGCCAACAGCTGTTTCAGCCCCAAAGACAGATGTGACGCTGGAAAGCTTGTTTGGCTGAGAAGGAAAGGCAATGGGAGGAGGCAGGGGGATAAAGGGAGGTAGCTTTGAACACAGTGAGCTCCCCTCTGCAGACACAGGTCCACGACAGGCCCAGGCACCTGTGCCTCCGAGCTGGAAAACCCGAGAGAGATAGCAAATGGTATGTGTTGTGTTTCAGGACACAGCTGGATGGCAGGAGGAAGAACAGGACCCTGCTGGAACAGAGAGAGACCCACAGCACGCAGGACCTCAGGATCGGGCTGTATTCTCACTCACAGCTGTTCTGAGATGATGATGGTCTAGACTCTCTGCCTGACCTCAAAGCCTCCCAGGGTAGGAAGCTAAAGAATGGCAAAGCTATTTCCAAACAGGAAAGCTATGCACACACACACACACACACACACACACACACACACACACACACACACACACACACACTTCTGACTCCCTGTCAGATCTGAGTGAGATCCTGATGACCACAGGCCCTGACTGTAGCCAAACAATACACCAGACCTTGCAGGATCCTTCGAGGTTGTCCTCCCGAGAGAGGCAAGGAACTGAAGTGCTCGGGGGCTGGGGGGGCACGGGGTGGAGCGCAGAGTCAGAACCGTACAGATGCTGCAAACATTCCATCCAAGTTAAAACCAACTTTTGTTCTCTAAGGCGTTCTCACCTCTTATCTGGCAAATCCTAGCTGCCGTAGGGCTTGGGGTCCCAGGACAGCAGTGTACAGAGCACGGGAGAGCAGAGAAGGAAGCCCCCCAGCGTGCTCCCCCAAGCCTGTGTAGAGGGGACACTGGCAGCCAGTCGAGGTCCACATGAACCCTCATGGGTAGCCTCCAGGGCTACTTGGGCCGGGCCTTGCTATTGGCATTAAGCTTTCAGCTTTGTTATTTGTCCTAAAGTGGGGAAGTAGACAAAGCCATTTATTTCTCAGCTCAACAGTGTACCGACTGGAAAGCAAACCGCAGGCACATGGAGGTCACTCCAGTAGGGATTGCTCCCAGAAGCAGGGGTCTGGAGAGACCAGCACCCGACACAGCCCAGACACCCTGCCTGCCGTACCGGGGGACAGAGATGGCTGTGTCTCCCCCATATACCCTACCCAATCCACCAATACTGACATTCACGTAGAATATATTCCTCGACAGAGTCGGGGAAAACAGTCTGCCTGTCTCCATCTAGGTATATCAGGAGGCTGAGGGAAAGGAATACAAGGAGATGGCCCCTGTGAAATTACCTATGGAATCCCCATGGCCTGGGAAACCTCACACCCCAGCTGCCCAGCTCCCTGACGTCCTACTCAATCATCTGGTACATTTCCTTCCTGGCAATAGAGCTTCCTGGGCAGAGAAAGGGACACCTACCATCCCAGGAATCACAGCTCTCCTGCCTCTGCCTTGGTATGGAGCGACTCTGAGGCCATACCACGCAGCCAGGCTCCATCACACAGAGACATATCCTTTGAGCCACCGCTGCACTGGCTTCCACCCCCCACCTCAGACCACCTGGACCCACAACTCAGAAGCTAAAAGAAACAGGAAGCTCCAGAGCCTCCGCAATCACCCACCACCCGCCCGCTCACTCCCTTCGAGACCCTCTGACTCTGCTTCGAGGGTCACCCATAGCTCCTCCCAGCAACTGCAAATTTCGGAGTTTCACAGAGGCAATGTAGATCCAGGATCCAGCGCACATACATGAAAGCATGCATGTGTACGCGTGCAGGCATGTACACGCACGCATGTGCGCGCACACACACACACACAGAGAGAGAGAGAGAGAGAGAGAGAGAGAGAGAGAAACCATTGTTTTCCAAATGTTTTCCACTGAACAGCATCACCCCCTCACCAAGTTTATTCACCTTCACTCTCATGTTGCTCCGAGAAAGCCAGCATTGGAGAATTGCCCTTCACTTGCTTTCCCAAACAGAAACCCAGTATGAGCAGAGCAAGCCTTGCTTGCTGCACACAGAAACAGGATGTGGACAGTCCTGCACCCATATACCTATAAAGGTCTACATAGATGTGTACCAATTTTCTTTCCTACCTGAGCCAGAAAGCTGGATGGGTTAAACAGCCCCCGCCCCCAGGAGTGGCCTGTTCAGGACCCTGTACTCTCAAACCTGGGTCTCCGGCCACAATGAAAAAGACCCTGTTTCCCTGAGTTCCTTTAAACACACACCCCACTGCCTCAGCTTTGAGGGATGAGCACTTGGGGGTGGGAACTGCAGGAGCCTAGACGTGTGAACATGCACAGGGCGGGGAGGGGGGGCACAGACCCGTATTTAGAGATGAAATATTCACCAGGACCAGCTATGTTTTAAAATGATTATAAATTATTTTAACAGTGCATTTGCAAAGGGTTATAAAAACAGCCATAATATATTTTTTCCCTTAGATTCTAGAATTACCAGTATGACAGCTAATGCAATAATGATTTGTTTCAAATGCCAGTGTTTAAGCTGCATAAAGCTGATTTCAGACATTTTTTTTTCCAGTAGGCCACATTGTACTTAATGAAATTAAACACACCAATCGCATTTGTCCCCAGGGGACGAGGGACTGAACACACCACTGGTTTATTTTTTTATTAAAATAAATTGCAGCCGGCAAGATGGACTAATTGCATACAGAATTTAAAAAAGAAACATTCCATTGATATAATTAAGCCAATTTTCACGGACAGAAATAGTTATAGTGGATACAAAATAAGCAAAGCCTTCACTTCACCAGGATCTGCCTTCCCTCCCCCCTCTCTCTCCTCTTTTTTTTTTTTTTACACAAAATGTTAACTATTAAACAAATATGTATCTCAAGTGGTCAGCACTCCTGTCTTCAGCTCGATGCTGGCCCTAGTCGTTCCTCTCTCTCCCGAGAGGCACCTCCAAAGAGCACAGAGTCTGAGGACAGGGAGTGGTCGGAACAGGGAGAGACCACCCATCCCCTGGCTTCAGGTCTACTAGAGTAGAGGGCACTCTGGGCACAGAATGGTCACAGTGGCTCTGGCCACGAGGTCCCACCCAGCCTTGAGGAACAACGGCCAATATCAGAATATCAGAAACTCTGCTCTAGTCCTGCAGGTCGGGTCTACTGGGGAAGCAGGAGCAGTATAGGGTGCTGCATCTCCCTAACTACCTGAGGAAGGCAGGTGGATTTTTCCCTGATAGTTTGGGAGTAGGGTAAGTAGGCAGCCCCCACTCCCCTGTGTGAGGTTTTTGTACTTGTGCTTGGCAGAAGATGGAGACTGGGGGGGTGGACAAGGCCCATCCCTGGTCAATACCGGCTACTTAGAATCTGCCCTTGGAGAGGGTACCCACAGTCAGAGGAGAAGAAACTGTGTGATCATTTCCTGGAGGGGAAGAGTCCAGCCCTGAGCAAATAGAATTCCAATCTGCACACAAGTGGGGGATAAGGCAGACGTCTGAATTCACAGGCTATAATCCATGGAATCTACCTGCCCTTTACGAATAGACAAATAGGACCGTGGTAAGCATTGGCCTTGAAATACTTTAGCCCTGACATGTTAAATTAATTAATTGATTAACTAATTAACTAAAAACACTACGGAATTAACTGTGGTCTGCAGTGCCACACTAAGAACCCCTGAAGGTCTTGAACTGGGTTGCAACTGTATGAGTTACTGCACCTGTCCAGGCTCTCTAACCTTCTAACCTCTGGAGGAGGGGTTCCAAGGTTCCACACTCTTCCCCACCTCTTTCCCAGTGGAGGGGATGCCTGCCTGCCAGGGGCCAGCTCACACCTACCCTGGAGGGAGGGTGGAGGATACCCACAGGTACTTTGAGGGTCTCTCTCCCAGGCTGCTGCTGAACAGAAAAGGGACAGGGCAACTCACAATGCATGTTAGCCTCCACCCTGGTTTCAGGGATCACTTTCCCTACCCTGGATGGGCAGGGACACCTGTGTGTGCACTCTGGAGAGCCCAGGTTGGGCAAGGGAAGAGTAAACGGACAGTTGCTCACACTGGGTATTTCTGAGCCAGGTGGAGGGGGTCTGGAAATTCAGGCAGGAACAACCATGAAGCCAGAAAGTGTCCCCCAAGTAGAAAGGCGTAGTAGTAGCGTCTGGGTCATAGTCTCGAGTTGGTGCAGTTTGAAACCTGCTAACTACCGCTGGCCCATCATTTTCTATGAATTTGAGGAGAGAGAGAGAAACAGAGAGAGACAGACAGAGACAGAGAGACAGAGACAGAGAGAGACAGGGAGAAATAGAGACAGACAGGGGGAAGGAGAGAAAAGGAGAGAGGGAGAGAGAAAGAGATTTCCTCCACCTCACGAAGTTCTTTCCTGAACTGAGAAGGTGCTACACAGCCTTCTACTGAGTGAGCTTCGGAGCCCAAGGCTTGAAACCCGGTTTTGATTCAAAACCTGATAAGTTGTATTTAATGCTATTTGAAATTTTTAAACGAAATTACTGAAAAGATTTTTTTTTTTTAATCCTGGATAATTTTGTTGAAACTCTAATTATACATAACCTTAATTACCAGTCCCAGCCCCCCTCCCCTCAAGGACCCTAATTGCCTCCTAATTGAATAAAACAGAGGGCTAATCACACCCCACAGAAGCCCTGTAAGCAGTGGCAGCTGAGGCAGTGCCTCCCTCTGGGGAGGGAGCTCACACCACCCTTACCTAGCCTTTTGGTTCTCTGCCCCTAGCACTGCCCAGGTAGGGGTTTGGGGGTGTAGAAACTGCAGCACTAGCAGGGGATAGGAGGTCTAACCTGCACCTGTAGTTCCCAGGCCTCCAGACTGCTGGAGAAGCAGGCACCCCAAGTCAGTGGATGGTTAGAGACCCTGGGGCAGAGCCCCCCACGCCCCCAGCAGACCTATCCAACACCTGCTCTACAAACTAACTTTGGCAAGACCTGCACACACATACCAGGCCTCTGATCCCTCTAACACTGGTCCGACAGCCCTGCCCTCCACCCCTGCAACAAGCGGGCTCCACCATTCGCCTAAAGCGGGCAAGACAATCAATTCCCCCCGCTCTCAGGTTCTTGCTGCTGTTGAAGCTCTCATCGGTCGGTTGCAGAGAAAAAGATTGTCCCCTGGGCTCTCACTTCCCTGGGGAGGGTAGAAAGAGAACAAGAGCCAGCCAGCCTAGCCACCTGCCACCCACACCCCTGCATGTCTCAACGGGAAGGACTCAGGCCTGAAGCTGGGCCTCCAATCTTTCACACCGCCCTAACAATTCATAACCCTCAACACATGCAACACTCCAAGTCCCACACCCCAGCAGAGTGGGATGTGTGGTATTTGGGACCAACGGGGTCTGTCACCTCCATAGAAATCGGGTCTCTAGGGTGGCTCTAGTAGGGATCCTAGCTATAGAGAGGGACCAAGCTGTGCTGTGTAGGTTCTGAAGGTCAGGAGGGCAGCATCACCAACCAAGCCCCCAACTGCCCACCTGGCTTACACCAGCGGTGGAACAATTACACTATTGTTAAGAATTTCGTTTTTAAATGTGGGGCCAAGGCAGCCTAAAGTCCTTACTGGCCAGCACTGGCCCAGGTTGAGTAAGGGGACCCCTTATCTGAACTGTTTTTGCTCTGCCCCCTATGTAGGCTTCCCACCAACTGGATCTTAGTCCTCACTGGGGGTGCCTCGGAGACTTTAAGCCTTAGAAGGCTCAACAGAAGCATCTACTCTGGGCCCTTAAATTCTACCAAATGAAACACCTAAAAGGCCCAGCTTGAGTAAGCCATGGAGACAGAGATCTGGAGTGGGATCGCCAGGAAATACAAACGAAATTATACCTCAAGATGCACACTCTGGGACAGCCCCACACCCAAGCCCTGTGTCCTGATGTTACATCCATGGGCCCATCCGTCCTTCTGTCCTCAGGACAGTCTCCGTCACAGCTCAGGGGCCTGAGTACAAGGGCAGAACAAAACCCTGAACCACCATGACCTTGCTCCTTTCTCCTATCCCCTGACCCTGTCGGCCAGCCTAGGAGGCTTCTGGACTGGCTGCGAGTGTCTGCTGGTCACCCTTGCTTCGGGTAATGGAATCAGGTTCCCAGGAGCCTTCCAAGGCCGCTTAAAACGTTGTCTTATGAAATAAGAAATTCTTCAGTGAGCCCTGGGTTGTCTTCCATCCCGAGCTGCTTCACCCATTTTCTTGAAGGGGCTTTGGTGGTAGCAGTAATAGTCACATAGCCTGGAACCGGGTCTCCAGAGTGACATTCAAACGGAGACCCTGGGTCTGTCGGGCAAGCTTCTGTGGGCTGTTTCCAAAAAAGTCCTGGAAGGAAACCGTGAACTGTGCACTCACACCGGTTGTGTCCTTCGTTTCTTGGCCTCCAAGGAAGGCTTCAAGATGTCGCCGGGCGCCCGTTCCGGTCCTACGTAGGGCGGCCTGGGCCAGGTGACCTTCCCCACCTGGTGGAGGTAGAGCAGGAGGCCCAGCAGGGCGCCGAGCGGGTGTGGGCCTCTGGAAAGTTTCCGGGGCCGCGCTGGGTGCGCTGAGCCAGTCTCTCGCTTGCAGCGAAGGCGGCGACAAAAAGAGCACAGTCGCTCTACTCCTTCCTCTCTCCTTCCAGCTTTGGGTCCTTCCTCGGCGGCCAGAGCCTGACCATCCAGCCTGCAGCCAGGGGGTCGAGACTTCCAGAGGCCACGGTGCACACCGTACTCTTAACAGCACCCGGTACACCCGCTCCGTGCGTCGTGGAGAGTCACCCAACACGTACACAGCCCCTTCGCATCCGCTGGGAACCTACTGCCCCTGTTCGCACCAAGAGGGGTCAGAGGTCATGGGTGGCCCAGAAGGCCGAGGTCAAGGGCAGCTGGCCAGGCAGCTCGGTGGGAAGGGGCTCTTAACCGAGGGGCCACGAACTCCAAGGCGTAGCTCAGGGAAGCTTGGCAGAGGCTGGAAGTTGCTTTTCCCTGCAGAGTGGGCGCGTGGCCTAAGGCAGTCGGGCCGCCTTGGGGCCAAGTTCAGCAGGGTCCCGAGCTCAAAGTGCCTGACTTTTTCGGAAAACTATTGCGGATCCCACACCCGCTCGCTAGGCTCATGCTCTAAGAGTTCGGCTCTGGAAGCCGCGAGGTCGGGCCAGGCAGGATCCGGCCCGAGAAGCGCAGACCGAACGGCCTGGTGATCAGGCAGAGACCTGGAGCCGGCGTGCCGGGTGCCCCTTTCTCTGTCCCATGGTAAAAAAGGGGGCGGCCGGGACGAGCGACTGGGATCCTCTCCGCACAGCGCTCAACGCTTCGCTGGAGCCGGACCGTGGCCCGGGCTTTCGGAGCCGTGCTTCAACGGCCGCGCTGCAGCGGGTCCCCACCTGCTGGCTGCAAAGGATGAAGCCCCGGGCCCGACTTGTGCCGATGGCGCCGGCACCAGGGCGGAGGGCGCGTGGGCAGCTCCGAGACGAGGTGGCCATAGTGCGGACGGCGGGAGCCGGTAGGCTGCGGTGGGGACCAGCCCGCTTGCCGGCTGAGCGCACTGCCCCAGGCGCGGCCCGAGGCGGAGCGAAAGAGAAAGTAAGCCCCGGGCCCGTGCAGCCTAGCTGGGGCATTGGTCCCTCTGGGGCTGGCGGGTGCGGAGGACAGCATGTGCGGGAGGGTCGGAGTGAGGCCAGGCGAAGCAGGGCGGCGGGTAGCACGGCGGCCAGTGGGGACCCCGCTGCCGGAGGCGCCGGCACTGGGCGACCCGAGCGAAACGCGAGGATCACAGAGGAGCGCCGGCCACCACGCGGGGCACCACTTGGGAATAAACTTCACCAGCACAGTTTCGAGCGCAGGAAAAAGTCTCCATGTTGCTTCCCCGGCGGCTGCGGCCGTCCTGCCCTTGCTCCCGGGGAGCCCGGTGGGCGCCGGCCCGCGCCCCCTCCTCCGCCCCCTCCCCGGCTCAGGGTCTCCCTCCTCTGAGCCCGGCTGGCGGACGCCAAAGGCGGTGCTCTAGCGCCCACTATTTCAAAAGCCCGGAATATGATTTGACCAGGACTGAGAGCCACTCGGAGAGAGAGGGAGAGAGCGAGCGAGAGGAAAAGTTACTCTCCCCTTTCGTCAACTTTTCGCTAACTTTCGCTTTTCTCGCTCCTCCACCCCCGGCCCTCCCCCTCCGCCCCCCTCCCCGGCCCCCACCGCGCGCCTCGGGTTCCCGGGCCTGAGCGCCTGACACTGTGGGGGGAGGGGTTCGGCGGGGAGGGGCTGGCGCTTCGAGGGGAGCGCGCGGCCCGGGCGCCCCTGAGCCTCCGCGCCGAGCCCGGCCGCCCCGGAGCGCGGGAGGCGGAGCACCCCTGGGCCGCGCGGTCGACCGGGGGCCGGAGCTGCGGGCGCGCCGACCGCGCCCCCGACGCGCACCCCTGGCCTGGGTACCCCTGGCCCCGCGGCCGGGCCCGGCGACGCGGCGCGGTCGAGCGCGGGAGACTTACTTTTGGCTAGCTTCCTCGCCCTCGCCTTGGATCGCATGGTGTCGGCTCGCGGAATCTCTCTCCTCCTCCTTGAGCCCAGAAGCAGCTACACACTATCTTCATCTCCCTAGCATTGTCAGTTTGGACACCTTCGCACATGCGCACAGAGCACTCAATCTGACACCCCTCGCCGGGGCCAAAAAAACTTTGCAATGTGTTCATCATCCTCTTCGTCGCGCCGCCGCCGCCGCCGCCTCGGCGCGGGATTGGGGGGCTCTCCGAGGCCTTCTCGGTCTTCACCTCACTTCTCTCTCTCCCCCCTCCCCCCCCTTTTCAGCGCAGCTCTGAACTGGCCCTTTAAGAAAACATTCCGTGCTCGTCGCTCCCGCCCGGGGCCCGCACCCCGGACACTTTAAAAGGACCCAGGTAGCCCTGGAGGCGAGGTGACGGTCCCCCCGCCCTGGCCCTGCGCTGCGCAGCGCTGTGGCTCCTACCCAAGCCCAGCCTCAGAGGAGACTGGCCCGCGGCGGGTTTCTGCGCGACTTCCTTCGATCTCCCGCAAAGGCGCTGATAGTTCGGACGCGGGTCCGGGCTGCTTTTGCTGCGTTTTATTGCGTTTTATTACTAATTAAAAAGCTTTCGTTCGTCGTCGCCCCAGAGCTCTCTCCTCCCGAACTCCCCTCGGTCCCTGCCCGCACCCCGCACTCGCGGAGGGGGTGTCGGGGCCAACGCGCCCGAACCCGGCTCCTCCGAAGCCCCCGCCGCCCGCCGCCCCCCGCGGGCCTCCCGCCCCCAGCCCCTCCCCCCGCCCCCACCCGGTGGCTGCAGCTTCGGGTTCCGAGGCTCAAAAACAAACAGCCGAGGCGCCGCCAGCTCCGAGCTCTGCCACCGCCCGGGACGCCGAGCGGCGCAGGAGCCGTCGGTCCTCGGTCGGGCGCGGCGGCTGAGGCCAGCGCGCTCCGCGTCGGGGGGCGGCCGCGTCAAGGCCGGCATCTTGCCCTTGGCGTCCCGGGGTGTCCCGCACCTCTGCATCTCCGGGGTGGGCCCGTGCGCTCCGGTCTCCGCGCCCTCTTGGGCTGCGGCCGCGGCCCCCAGGTGAGTACCGGGTGCGAAGCGCTGGAGCTAGCCCCTTTCGGGAGCTGGGGTCCTTTCTGGACACTCCCCTCCGGCTTCTACCGGCCCAGGTGCCGCTAGGGTTGGGGAACCCGAAGCACAGGTGGAGGAGTGCGGGCAGGAAACTGGCCGCGCTCTATCCCTGAAGCCTTCACACTCCAAGCTCAGGCCAGTGAGGGGCCTGGCTGGGCAAGAGCAGGGTGGCCCCAACTAAGAGGCCTTACAGGGTGAGTGTAGATTCCCCCTTCGGGTACGGCTACGATTTGAGTTTGAATTGGAAACAAACGGAGGCGCTGCGGGACTGGGTCACTGCCCTGGGCGCCCTCCCCGAACACCAAGGTCCCTCTAAGGCAACAAGATTCAGAGCTGTCACGATGTCACCTGAGCCCTCGCAGGGGTGGGCGCCATTTGGGTCTTTCTGCTCCCCAGGTGGGGCTTCTCGCCGTCCTCACCCCTTCTTTGTTGTGACTGGTCTCCTAGTACTGAAATCTGCACACCGAAATCCCGTTAAAACAGCAATCCCCCAGAGTCCTCCCTATAGATTCCCTCACCCAATGGAGAGTGCTGTTGGGCCCAAGCTACCCCAGAGAAACGCTCCAGAGCTTGCGGCAGCGACTGCCTGCTGACTGCCTAAGGAGGCACTTCCCTGCGGAGATTCGGACCTATCTGAGGAGCCCACCGCTTCGGGTGCCTAGCCCTGCACCCAGCTGGCTGCACAGATGGAGGCCCTGTTGTGGGAAGGCCTGGCTCTTCCCCCTTTCTCAGTCTCTACCTGGGCTAAGTCACAGATCCACTCGGTTTATAGCACTAGATTCTGGGAGTCGTGGTGAGGGACTTCCATTGCAGACCGGAGGGACCACTGCAGCTCTTGGTGGATCTTGGAGGGCCCCCGAACCTGCTCACCCCCACGGGGTGGTGACAGAGTCCAGCAACACAGGAGATACTGCTCAATCTTGGCCCTGATGGCCTCTAGTCCGTCGTGAGCATACCCTGGGTTAAGCAGCACAGCAAAGAAGGCTCAAGGTCACCTAGAGGTGTGGCACCCTAGGTGTCCCTTGAGATTTGGAGAACACCAGGAAAAACACAAAGATGCTAATCAAAAGCTCTGCTGATGTGGGGCCAGATCTTACCCACCCTACCCCAGCCCTGGCTTCTTTTTCTCTAGACTTGAAGGCTGCCAGGGGTCCCCCCCCAACACACACACACACACACACACACACACACACACACACACGCATAATGGTCCTACTTCTAGGGTGTCCAATTCACTCAAGCCCCCCTTCTGGTCAAATCTCCACTCAGGGGCACACAGAATTCTGGCCAGATTGCACCAGATCAGTCTAGGATGGGAGCAGGCAGCTGACCCTTGCTGGCCCGAGGTGTTGGGAACTAGCTGTAGCGAGTCTTTCCTGCTCTTGGCTGCCAGCCTCTGAGCTTGGGGGATGACCTGCCTGGGGAAGAAGCCTGGGAACTGAGGCTGACCAGGAACCCCTCAGGTGTTGTGATGGCTCTTAGGTGCTGGACCTTCCGGTCTGGGAGAGCCTTGGCCTTGGCCAGGCCCTGCCCCCACGTGGCCAGACTTAGAAGCTAAGCGGTCCGACGTGGAGGAATTCCTCAAGGAGAGCGAGAAAGCACAGAAAATCAGACAGAGGTCCCCTAGGAGGCCTTCTTGTATTTCCATCCCACCAAGAAAATTTTTTGGCAGGGATGGGAGTCGACACGTAGAGGAACAAGTGTGGGCAAGTGGGCGTCCTGTGGGGGGAATGGCTGTTACTAAATGCTTCAAGAACAGTTTTCAAACCGAGTCAAGCTCTGGGGAGCTTGGGGACCATACGCTCCGTGGTGAGAAGTACTGCCACTTCACTCCCTGTTTGGAGTAACTCCCTGCATCGGACAACTGCTCCTACTGCCTAACTTCATCGCTGGTAGGGGAGTGGTGCCGGTAGAGAGACTTCTACCAACTTCCCTTCTGCTCCAAACCAGAGATGCCCACCCCTTCTAACCAACTGAGAAAGAGGCTGTGAATCTCATCAGATCACTCTTGGGGACCGGAGAAGGACCAGACTAAGGGAGTGGTCCTCGGTCACTTAGGGAGCTCTGACTCCTCCGGCTCCTTCCTACTACTAAGGTCCACAAAGTCCCTTTCTGTCGCCACACCCCGTCCCAGGCCTCCTAGGGGAAGCCAGCCTTTGGAGACGTGCAGGGGTCAGAACTGGCACCTTTACCCCTGGTGTGCATGCGAGTGGAGATTCACTACAGCCCCTTGGGCGCCTGGCTAGACGACCAGAGTCTCTTGTCCCTTTTCCTCTCGGTTCTTCAGCCCCAACACGCTCAGTCGCTACCTCCCGCTGTGGCACTGCAGGTCCCCTCTGATAGCAAAGAAAATAAAAGCACCTCTCCTTCCCTTGCCACCTGTTATTCCTAGGCAAGCTGGAAGTGTCCTGGGAGGGATCTTTGTCAGACTACCAGTCCTCACCCTACTGTACATGAGCCACCAAGCCAAGATGGATGAGGATCCCCTCACCACTGGGAGTGTTTTTGTGTTCCGTGTCTTTGGTGGAGGTGTTGGTTAGAACAGAGACAGGGGCTGGGAGTCACCTATAGGCAAGGAGATCGCCTATAGATGGGTTCTAACATTAGGGTGCTTGGGATAAGGGTACAAAACACCCAAAGAACTGTCCCCATGCAGGTCTAGTGAGTGGCTCCAAGGGGGGCGGGTAGCACCCACTCTTTATTTTATGTGCTCTACCCTGGAGCCATTTTGAGATTCCCCTTTGCCGGTGTGCCCTCCTAGCTCCAGGGAACCTTGATGTGACCTGGATGACCTTCAGAACAGGGCAGTGATCGAAATTTCCCGTCCAAGGGGTTCTCTGAAGATTTGGGACCTCCCAGGGTCAATACCAGTTTCTGGTTCCAAAGTGGGTTTCTGGGAGGTGTGGGGTGTTCTCCACCAAGACTTCGAGGAATGCAACCTTGTAGCGATCTCAAACAAACCCCACATGTTCAGAAACGGACTTCTTTGTATCACAGGGTGACTTCTGCTCCTTTTCCACTGGCCTTGTCCTAGAGGCCTGTGTAGGCATCCTTGCACGGGTGCTGAAGCCGCCTAAGGGATTCCAGCAGAATTTCTCCGTCCTGAGCCCCTGCAGTGGTGACAATTAGGAGTTGATTCGCCACTCGCTTTCACACTTGGTCTTGTAGACACAGGGAGATTGGGCCTGAAATCCCTCACCCTCTTCCCTGTTTGAGTTCAGAAAGGAGTTGGCTTTCACATCTTGAGGAAAAGATGTGCTCTCCAGAAGGCATAGGAAGCCCCCAAGGACTTCTTCCTGCCTGAAGAGAGCAGTGTGCGGGATCAAATACAGAGAAACACCCCCCACCCCTTACAACTGCACTGAGGCGACAGCCACCAGGAGAGCTATAACAATCGGAATTGGAATTGGTTTCCCATGCTCTTCCCCATGATTTCCCCAACCCTTACAAAATCCACCAACGAATATAGATCTGAGGCTCTCACCAAGAGTGTCCTTGAGGCACGTACTGGTCTGCGACCATGCAGCGGTGCAGCTAGTAGGTCCCTTCCCTCCACCCGTGCTCACCAGCAGCAACTTCGTTGCAGGTAATGCCTTGGAGCTCTGGAGCCCAGGAGTGCGCTGAGCCCATTGAAGCCGTGTGGCACCCGCTCGCGGCTCTGCGCGCTGCCAGCCTAGGATGCTCCCGCTTCTAGCGAGCGCAAGCAGGGAGGGCCCTGGCAGCAACGAAAGCGCCAAGCTGTGAGTCTCTCTAGCCTAGAGACCGGAGGCTCGGAAGCCATAGTGCGCGGAGCGCAGTGATGTCCAGAGCTGTGTGGAGCGAGGTAGCCTAGTCTACTCAACTGATTTTGAATCCGAAACTACATTTCGTTTTGTAGAGTCGCCTACTACTTAATGATTCAGTGGCAGACTCGGCCGGCCCGTCGTACAGCTGACACTCAGTTTGGAAACCAAATTTTGCATTTGGGATTGTGTGGCGCTGCACCCCACAGCTGCAACTATCGGGTGGGAGCTGCTAGGTGATTTTCCTCCTTCGGTTACCCTTCTGTGACTTGGGGCCATTCAGTTCTGTGTGATTGATTGGCAGGCAAGAACGGTTAGTTCCAGGGCCAGGCTGAGAGCTAGCAGGCGCAGCCCACCCCCAGGAGCCACAGTTTAAGCCCAAGAGGAGTGGTGCTCCGAGAGGAATTTCCCCTTCTTCCTGTGGGGCTATATGCACATCCCTGTGCACTCCCGGCTCCCTCTCTCCTGCCTTCCCCACTCCGTGTTGGGTAGAGGAGCTGAGAGTGTCTCCTCTTAGCCTGGGAGAAGATTTGTTCTGTTCCTGTCCTTGTCCAAGATAGAGTTGCCAGCAAAATTAAAAATTAACAACAAGGCCTCTCTATCCAGCACTCCTGAAGCCTAAAGAAGGTGAGTGGGGGAGCTGCCGGAAGGACAGCAGCCTACAGAAACTCTCGCTGGGACAGCTTATTCAGGGAACACTGGTCCTCTCCACACACATTCATGTCACCCCAGCTCCCATTGGCTGCCTTGGCTTGGCACGTATGATGGGTACAGAGAGGGACCCCCCACCCCCACCCCACACTTAGACTTCTAAAGAACTTCTCCCTCGGGGAGAAGGTGTGAGTCCTGGCCAGAAGAGGAGAGGGCTCCGTATGTGGTAAAACTTCCCCTGTATTTCCTTCACCAACAAGACACTGAGGGAGAGGAATGGGCTGTTGATGGTCAGGGAGATGCCCAAATGGACTGCCTCCCCCTTCTGCTTTCTACTAAACCAATAACAGCCGAACACTGCTGTGGAGACATGCTTTGTGAGCCGGCAAGAAAAGGGCAGAGACCAGTATGGCCTGAGGCTGGGAAAAATTACCAGTTCTGCAGAGTCACTAAAGGTGATGGAATCAGTGGCCCATGTCCTCCAGGGACAAGGTGCCTGTTCCCCACATGTTCCCAAGCCCCAAGTGGAAAAGCCTAGGACAGAGGCAGCATTGAATCCTAAGGGCTTCACCTGGCTTTATGACCTTGGCTTACTGGCATCCTGCCCTCATCCCCCTGACAGTTGGAACCTGGCTTTATGCCTGGTACTGAGGACCCTGGAGAAAGGAAGGTAACCCAGCTGCAGAAGGCACACCTGCATTCAGCAGGGTGGCTCTCTAGCCCTCATGCTACCTCAATGAGGATTTACTCTGTATAGAGCCCAGGGACCAGGGTACACACACACAGATATATATATATCTCAGGTGTCAGCAGAGGGGGTGGTATCTACTGAGGAGGGGTGTGTTGGGTCTTGCCCTCTGTTGAAGAAACTATCCCCAAGCCAGCATAAAGCCATTTTTATTAGAGCAGCTTGACTACTTACAAGAGACCCCTGAGATTAGGCTTGTGGAAGGGGGAGGGGTGGGGAGGGTCATTGCACCTGCATCCGAGATTCTGGCCACTCCCACCTTTTGTATGTAATTCTGCCCTAATTACAGATAGTCTCAAGGGGCTAAAATCTAAAGGCTGGGTGACTGACTAAAGGGGGCAGGAACTCTATCTATGTAGCTCTGGAGAAGTCATCCATGCAGGAGTGAGACTTCCCGTGGTGGTGCAGCTGCTTTGGGGTCACTCTCCCTTGTAAGTAAGCACCCCTTGAACTTCTGTGGGATCCCATCCAGTTTGGAGCCCCGTAAGGAGGGAGTACATGTTTGTATCTCCCCAAGAAAGAAGTTTTTTTAAACACCTTCCAAGTGTACCTGCATCCCCGCCCTAACCTGGCAGAGCGGTGTCTAAGGGATGGGTTGACCTGGGTGTGGACATGTGTGTTTGTGGCAGAAGGGGTGGGAGGAGTCTGCAATCTAATCAGATCACACTTCTTTGGGACCTTCTATCAGCTCCTCAGCTCTCCAGAGCCCCGTTCCCTGGTTACATGGTGTGAGTGGGTGGGTGTCCCTGTCAGTACCCTGGCAACAGCCTTTAGGTGAAGGTCAGACTTGCCGGAGCTCCTTAAGGTCCTGTGGATCACAGCAGAGGCAAGGGTTTCCCTCCTGCTACTTTCTTTCCCAGTTCCTCTCCCAGAACCTAGGGTTTGTCCTTGGAGCTTCTGAGCTGAAGCCCTGGAAAGCAGCTGGCTGGACAAACAGCGGCAATTGGAAGCCTGTGTGAGGATTCGTGGTCCGGGCAGCCGCAGGTCTCAGTCACTGTAGACTTCACATCTTCACGTTGTAGGTTTCACAGCTCCCGAGCTGCAGGCTTGTCTGTAACTGGATAAAGACTCAGCCACTTGGGCTCTGTGCTTCCTGAGTCCAGTATTCCCTGGGCATCCAGGAACCCCTTTCCCTACCTCCCATCTCAGGGCTGAGCTGTGGGCTGCCTGGAGCTGAGGGAAGCCCTCACACCTAAGCCAATAGCTTTGGGGGTCTCGTCATGGGACTAACACACTGAGGTCATGTTCTGACACACTAGCATATATTCTGTATTGGAGTTTCTAGTAAGGCATTTTTTTTTAAATTACAAAATGTGTCACTAGGAGAAAAAAAGTATCCATTATGTGTTCACAAAGCCCGGAGCACATGGGACACAGTGGTTCTAACGAACATGAGTAAGCCAGTTTTCACATTAGAGAAATAACAGTTCTTGAAGAAATGTAGCTCTTTTAAAAAGAGGTTAATTAATAAACAGCAGGTAATTGTTCATGGCACGATGTGGCAGAGGGTAATTTTCATTTTTGAGGATGGAAGGGCCAGATACCCCTCCCCACTCAGCATTTCTCTGTAATAATCACCTTGGCTTCCCTTCCGTCTTTAATTTTTACAGCTGGAGCTGTTTATCATCGCTCCAACTTTCACAAAAAAAAAAAAAGGCAAAACTATCACTTAAACAAAGCTATTGAAAACTCAGCATCATATGTGGGTTTCTTAACATAAATAAATCATACAAACCAAGATTTATGTTCGAGGAATGATGTCATTCATTGAAGGCTGCCTTCCCAATCAGACCAGGCTCGAGCTCTCTCTCTCTCTCTCTCTCTCTCTCTCTCTCTCTCTCTCTCTCTCTCTCTCTCGTGTGTGTGTGTCTGTGCCTGTATGTATGTACGTATATCTGTGTTTCTGTCTCTCTGTTTCTCTGTCTCTTTTTTCTCTGTCTCTGTGTCTCTCTCTGTCTCTTTCTGTATGTGTATGTGTATGTGTGTGTGTGTGAGAGAGAGAGAGTTTTTGTGTGTGTCTCTCTGTGTGTGAAAGAGAGAGAGTTTGTGTGTATCTCAGAAAGAGAGAGAGAGAAAGAGAGAGTTTGTATGTATGTGTCTGTGTGTGAGAGAGAGAGAGAGAGAGAAAAGAGAGTTTGTGTGTGTCTCTGTGTGAGAGAGAGAAAGAGAGAGAGTTTGTGTGTGTGTGTGTGTGTGTGTGTGTGTGTGTGTGAGTGTGTGTGTGTGTTTACAAGAACAACCTCTCTCTAGCATCCTGGATGCTCTTCTGTTTGTGTCACGTCATCCAGATGAGCTTGCTTGCCTTGTGTCAACCCAGCAGAGCCAGGACTAAGCGGCAAGAACATTTTTTTCTCTGCAGTTGGGAAGAAGAAAACTGGGCTTGTCCAAAGAGCTCAGTCCCTAAGAGCTCAGTGGCTTTTGGTTGTTGCTCATGGCCCTTTGGGTCAGGAGACATTTGGAATGAGGTCCATGGAGCGAAAACACCTTTACAGAAGCTTAACCATGCTGAAATGACGGAGGGACTTTAAAGCCATGAAGAGGTAAACGGAAAGTCAGGATGTCCATACTGTAGAGTACTGTGTGACCGCATGAGGCAACGTGGATGAACCTCAGAGGCATGGGGAGTGGATGGCACTGTCCATTCGAGGCCACACATCATGTGACTCACACTTCAAAATGTCCAGAGTCAGAAAACCCAGAGAGACAGGTTGGAGGGAGGGGGAGGGGGAGAGGGGAAGGGAAGGGAATAAGGGATGACTGCCTCGTGGAGGGCCCTGTGATGCCGACATTCTGTAGTGAGCCATGGTGCAGGCTACACATGTCAGGCTCTGTCACCGTCCACTTTCCCAGATGAGTGTTACAGTGTGTGACCCTAATAAACTTGTTACTTACAAATCACCACTCGGTATTTGAGTTTTTTTTAAATTAGAATATAATTCTATTCAAATGTAAGGAGCTCTTCTAACTATTCTCGGCACACGTGAACAAATGCTGTTCACCCCCAGACATGGCACTAAAGGACAGACCCCCTACAACTGGCATTACAGAAGGTTGCGGGCCAAGAGCAAGGCTGGGGTTGCTTGCAGGTTCATAAGGAACTTAAAGCTTCCCCTTCCAGCACTTGTTAACTGCATGTACATCCCCAAGCATTAGTGCCTTTATGGTACTGCTCCTGAGTTCCCTTCCACCATGAGGGAATGTTAGTAGGTCCAAGCTTGCAAGGGTTTCACAGCTGCTCTGGATTCAAGACAGAAATGGCAGTGTTCTGCCCAGAGGACAAAGCTCCACATCTCTGCGCTCATGTTTAAAGCTGTGACTTACAAAGTGATCACACAAATACAGAATGGTCCCAGCATCCTCTAACAGCTTGGAGAGTAGCCTACGGGCACCAGGTCCAATGCTTAGGCAAAGGATGAGTCTGTGAGTGTATTCCTCACAACTCTCCCTGCAGCTGGAGGGCACTACTGTGTAGGTTTGAACTTAACTTGCCCCCTTCATTGGATGTGCAGTCTTAATTAACCAAAATCAAAGCAAAAGAGGACACACCCCATTTCTACCTGTTTCTAAGGAGTAAGTTGAAACTTCCTCTACCCTCTCTTTGAGGGTAGCAATCAGCCATGAATAAAAGGGTGTTATTATAACCCTAACTCCAGTGTGCATGAACTTGGCAATTGCATAAGGAGGACAGCCGGTCACCAAGGGTCGCATGGTGTGTGATTTAAAAAAAAATGTCCAGGGGCTGGAGAGATGGCTCAGCGGTTAAGAGCACCCAACTACTCTTCCAGAGGTCCTGAGTTCAATTCCCAGCAACCACATGGTGGCTCACAACCATCTGTAAAGAGATCCGATGCCCTCTTCTGGTGTATCTGAAGACAGCTACAGTGTACTTATATATAATAAATGAGTAAATCTTTTTAAAAAAAATGTCCAGAAAAGGCAAAGCTACCAAGACAGAATATAGATTTGGGCTACTGGTGACAGCTGGGAAAGTAGTGATGTCCCATGAATGTGAGGTAGCAGGTCTAGGCCTGAGTGCAGGTGAGCCACACACTTCAGCCTCCAGATGATGGCAGAGGTTCATTGGGAAAACACAGGAAAATATTGCTGACCCAGCAGACTGAACTGTGTGGCTTTTATTCTTCAAGCGTCATCATAAGAGCTGGAGAGATGACTCAGCTGTTAAGGGCACGTGCTGCACCCACATGGTGGCCCACAAGTTTCTGTAACACCAGTTTTAGAGGATCTGAGGCCCTCCTCTGGCCTCCATGATACATATACACATAGGCAAAATGTTCATATACATTTAAAAAAACAGAGTCATTGCACACCAACTATATGCTAGGCACAGTCACAGGCCCTAAGAATACATCAGTGACCCAGTTAGACCACCCTTCTCTTTTCCTTGAGGTCACATCTTTGTTGAAAGACAACACTGAGCAAGCTAGGACTTACCTAGTAGCTTCAAAGTTTTGAGTGTACTGAGGATGTAGCAGGGGTAAGGACTTGGCCCAAGAAAGGTTTGGGATGTAACTCTTAGGATTTCACATGTCTGAAGGTATCTTTTCTCAGCAATAGCAGGGGATAGTTGAGCTAGGAATAGGGGGATAGTTGATCTAGGAATAGAATTCCAGTACAAGTACAAATTTTTCATTCAGAATTAGGGTGTTGACGAGTGTATTTTCTTCCAGGGAAGCTGAGAAGTCCAAGGGAGATTCCACTGCCTCCGGTTTCATGTGACTTGCTTTTACTCTTGGAAAAGTGTAGAATCTTCTGTCTTGGGTGTTTCTGTGTTTACCTGAGTATGTGTCTTAGAGTGGGCATCTCTTCCCATCAACAGTAGAGACTTCAACTTTTGGCAGTTTTCTTTAAAGCATGCTATTGGTTGTCTTCTACTTTATATTCTCCGTCCTTGAGTTTTGCAACTGGAAGGTTGTAGTACTTTCCTCTTCTCCTGTAGGACATGCCAGATGTCTGTAACCCCTTGCCTGGCTCTCAGATTCGGGGCTGGTTGTCTCCATAGTTGAGCTCCATCACTGGGTGCTGGATCTTGAATGCTGTCATCTTGAGGAGCTCATCTTGGTCTCCCAGAGGATTTTCCAGAGAGCCACTGGAGGGGTCCGGCTGTCAGCCTTATAACAGCCAAATTGGAGAGGCAGTGAGGTGGGTGTCTCTGTAGCTTCAGGGGAATAAAACTTGGGGTTTTTGCTAACAGAAGGGAAAGACAGTTGCTCCATGGGGAAGGGAACAGGAGCTAGGATTTAATGCTTATAGCATACTACCATTGCTACAGTTGCTGATTGTAGCAACCCACACACTCTTCCTAGGAACGTTCTTCTTTTTTTTTTTTTTTTTTTTTTTTTGGTTCTTTTTTTTGGAGCTGGGGACCGAACCCAGGGCCTGAGTTTAGGGTGCTCTATCCTCCAGCCCAGTGGAATTCCCCTCTTGCTCTCAGTGTTCTCTAGGACTTATATAGGCTTCAGCAGTGATCCCAGACCCAGCTAGTTCCTGTAGGAGGAAGTCCTGATACTCCCTCCTGCCCCCGGCAACACAGGCAAGGGAAGCAACAGACACAGCTGTGACCAGCTTGATGTAACCCAAAGGCACAGAAGGAAGGTGACTTCTTTGCCCTGTACCCCAACTCTTCTTCACCCTCATTCTGGTGAAACAGCTCTCAGGGATCCCCAAGTAACCCTCCCCCCATACACAGACCCCGGAAAATTTTGCATCCGGGTCTAAAGGATAGAGACCCTCCAGGGCCCTGTAGTGACTGTCTACTCAGAACTTTCAGCTTTCTGCTTCCTGGGCATTCTGAGGAGGTCAGGAGACCCCACGGGAGGAGCTTGGGACAGGGGAGTCTGCCAGCTCTTCCTCTTGTCATAGTACCCTCCTTCTGCTTTAATTCAGTGCTCAGACACTACAGGTTTCCATGTAGTTCAGGGAGTATCGCTCTTCCAGTAAACTTCTGGCACTTACTCTCCTCTATAGGACCCTAAGGTGGATAAACTCAGCAGATCTGGCAGAGTGGCCAGCCTCCTCCTGCAGAGGAAAAAGGCGGTGAAGGTGAAGAAGGCCCCTCCCCCATGAGCCCCTCCTGGGTAGAGTATGGGCCACTCTGAGGCTAACCTTGACTCCAGCCAGGTGTGGTTGGAGCACTGTGGTTTGGGTAGGGGACTATCCTGACTGTAGCCTCTATCCAGATAACCCCGTGATCCCATGCAGTCACCTGTGGGCTATTGCTGGACTCCCTGCAAATGAGCCCCGGCAGAAACAGCTGCCCCAGGCTCCAAGGCTTTTATAGGTTTGCCTTAAAGATTTTTATTCCAGAAAAAACCCAAAGCAATTAATTCAAATTACAGAGTAGTCATTTGCGATAATATTTGCTTTAAATATATGTTTAAAAAAAAAAAACCCTCAGCTGTGGGCCTTGAGTGAGTTCGAGGTGAAGGACACCTTGAAATAATTACATTTCTGCTCATTTTATGTTGTGAAAACGGCTTAGTCAATTTGGGGAAGAACGTAAAGTGTTCAGCTGACTCCCCTATAAAGGCCGTGCTATTTCTCTTCCCGTCTCTGCCAGCGTGACCACACTGGGATCGTTCGCCCTTTCGCCTCAAAGGTGGATGCCTTCCAAAAGGCGCCCAGGCTCTGGCCCAGCTGCCTCTCAGTGCAGCTCTTGGCAGCAATGAGGAGCAAGACCTCTTCTGGAGGTCCACCTGATGGGTGGCATCAGGAAACCTGGAGGACAGGCTCTGTGTACCGCAGTCCTAATGCTGGCCCACAACAGCTGGCTGACTGTTCTGGTGGAGGTGTGAGGGAACAGGGGATCCCCGCCCACTTTGCCCCAGGAATGGTGATAGGGGCTTTACCAGAGGACGAGTGCAGCTCGGAGCAGGGCAGTGGGCCCAGCTAGGACTGTAGCCAGTATGTACGTCTGGAGAGAGGCTCAGAGCCTGGAAAATGGGGATTCATTAAGATGAAACTGTGAGTCGAACAGCATCAGAATGTGGGTCTGTTCAGATTCAGGAGTCCAAGTGACGCTCCCACCGATCACCAAGGACCCTGAGCAGGACCCTTCCCTCTTCTCTGCCACACCAGGCACTGCGGGGATAATATATTCTCTTAGCGTCCCGCCTGCCTTTTCTCTCAATTGTTTTTTTTTTTTTTTTGGTATGCAGTGGAATTTAAATTTTTCCTTTTATTGTATGTATTTATCATGTGTATCTGTGGCTTTGCGCATGTCACGCACTCGAGCGGAAGTCAGAAGACAGTTCGCAGGAGCTTATTCTTTCCTTCCACCGCGCTTGCGCGGGTCCTGGGGATTGAGCTCTACTTGTAAAGTCATCGCACCGGGCCAGTGCTGGGGGACTTCATTCTGGTCTTTCAAGTGCTAGGCAATTGCTCCACCACGGAACTTCACCCCAGCCCACCTTTACCTTTTCCCATGTCTTTTAAAAACATTGAGAGAGGGTCTCATGTAGCCCAGGATAGCCTTGAACCTGCTAGTTTGTAACTGAAGATAACTCGCTTTCTTGGCGGTAGGATCACAGGTACAGGGGTAAGCACACCGCCACCCGGGGTGCTGTGGGCAGTACCCAGAGCTTCCCACCTTCTGGTCAAGTATCCTACCAACCAAGCCATCCCCTGCTTCACCCCAACCCCGCCCCGTGTTTTTAAGGAATCCACATTTTAACAACACCCTACATTTTTTTTCCACTTACAATTTGTTTGCATCCTTGTTACACTTTTAAAATCCTTGCCTAACTAAAAGCCAAAACTTTCTACTATGTTTTCTCCAAAATCTTATGTTTAGACCAAAATAGACATCAATGGTCCCAGTTACTCAGGAGCGAGGCGAGGGGATCGAACGCACCCAGAAGTTGTGGGCAAACTAGGACAGCACAGCAGAAAGCCCATCTTTAAAACAAAATTAAGGGGCTGAAGCAATGGCTCAGTGGTTAAGAGCACTGACGGCTCTGGAAGAGGTCTAGAGTTCAACTCCCAGCACCCACATCAGGTGATTCTCTGTCAACTGCAATTCTAGGACCAGAGATCCGATGACCTCTCTGGTGGCACCTGCAGACATAGGGCATGCACTCATATAAGCACACAAACACAGCCATAGACAAAATCTTTTCAAAATGGAAAACTTATGTAGGATTTACTTGGGGCTAGTATTTATGTATTGAAAGTGCTATTTATTTATTTATTTAATCTGAACGAATGTTTTGGCTGCATTGCATGTATGTGCACACCCCATGCCCTTCCAGGTCAGAAGGCATTAGATCCCCTGGCTGGTCTGTAGATCTCTATGTAGACCAGGCTATCCTCATACTCGTGGATATACACCTGCCTCTGCCTCTGCCTCCAGAGTGCTGGAATTAAAATTATCCCAGCTGTAACATGCTTTGGAATACAGCATGCCTTTCCAATTCTGTGGGGTTTTGTTTAGGCTACTGTGCTGGCTAGTTTTACGTCAGCTTGACACAAGCTAGAGTCATCAAAAGGAAGGAATCTCAATGGAGAAAATGCCTCCATAAGATCAAGCTATAAGGCATTTCCTTAATTGGTGATCTGTGGGGGAGGGCCCAGCCGATTGTGGGCGGGGTCATCCCTGGGCTGGTGTCCTGGGTTTTATAAGAAAGCCGGCTGAGCAAGTCATGAGGAGCAAGCCAATAAGCAGCGCTCCTCCGTGGCCTCTGCGTCAGCTCCTGCCTCCAGGTTCTTGCCCTGTTGGAGTTCCTGTCTTGACTTCCTTTGCCGATGAACTGCGATGTTAAAGTGTAAGCCAAATAAATCCTTTCCTCCCCAGCTTGCTTTTGGTCATGGTGTTTCATAGTAGCAAAAGAAACCCTAATGAAACAAATTTAGCTACTTTCCATGTAAGCATGAGACTGGCCACGTTCCACCAGGAAGGTCCTGTTTACACATGGACCCTGCACTCTTAGGGTTCAGGAGTGTTGCCTTTCTAAGGCCCGAGCCTCAGCACCACAGGCACTGGCCCCCTCTCTGCCTCTGTGATGTTTCTTGGTTTTCTCTGTATAAGATGAAACATACATTTGGGGGAGGGACTTAAGGCTTGGAGATAAAGTAGACATATTTTTACATAGATGCTAAGGGTGAAGCTTGGCCCACAAGAAAACAGAAAGCGACACAGTGTCAGAACAAAGAAAAGCCATTCTTCCCCAGAAGAGCCCTCTGCCTGTGTGGACTGCAGACACGTTCTTCCAAGAGGCAGCCGTTGCCTATTGTAAGTAGGACTTTCTAGGATGTAACAAGGGGAGAAAATGGTCTGTTGCCTTTGAACTTGTGATCCTCCTGCCTCAGCCTTTCAAATGCTGGGGTCGTAGGCTGACATCAGCAAACCCCATCCCTCTTGCTTCACTTGAAAGACTGTGTTCCTCACAGGCCACCAAATCTGCTGGCACCTTACCTGAGGATAAAAAATGTTTGCCGTGCTACCCCAGTAGCCTGTGTTTGGGTCCCAGGAGCCATGTAAAAGCCAGATCCACAGTAACGTTTGCAATCCCAGCCCACCTATGGGGAGATAGGTTGAGATGGGCTAGGCAGCCTGGCTTACACAGCAAAGGCTCCTGGTCAGTCTGAGTCTAACTAACTTACCACAGGCACCTCACTAGGGTTTTGAAACATTCTTGCAGAGACCGGCAGTAAGACAAGTGTACCCGTGAAGGCTAGCTGCTTCTGTCAGATGCAAAGGAGAAACCAAGGTACAGAGACTTAGATGAAAAAAAAGCCTGTGCCTTTAACGCCAGCACCCAGGAGGCAGAGTAGGCAGTTAAGAGGCCAAAGCCAGCTAAGCCTATATAAGCAAGACCTTGTCTCAAAACCCCCAAAGGAACAAAGAGCCTGTTTATGTAGATGAAATGTGGTCCATGCAAAAAATTCTAAATAAATAATAACAACCCTTATTGTTGCCAACGTCATCATCATCATGAGGTCAGGACTAATCTAAATAAAAGGTCAACACATGCATACCCAGCATACAAGTACATAACACATATGCATACAGCATGCATACACACAACATACATGCACCATAACAATACCCAGAACATATGAACAAAATGCATATATACATACATAGCATATAGTACAGACATAGCGTGTATGCAGAGACTATAACATGCACATATAATACACATACCTGTTTGTATAACTTCCATACATGTACACATATACACACATATACACATACACATATATACACATACATGTATACACATGCACATAATACATATACAAAACACACATACACACATATGCACATATATAACAAAACACACATACATACATACATACATACATACACATATATGTACACACACATACATAAAACACATACCATACAAACAACACAGGACATACATTGAACATGTCCACAAAAATCATGTGTATGTGTGTGTGCACATGTCTCTGTGTGTGTGTTTGTGTGTGTGATATATACACATGCTTCACCACCATACTTATACCTCAGAATGGCTGCCCAAGGCAGAGGGGGAAGGGAAAGATTGGGATAGTGAAGAATGACAGAGGCAGGTGCTAAGGAGTGGCAGCCACATCCAGGAATGAGGAGCTCAGGTAGCTGGACTCCTTAATTCTCTAACAGGGGCAGGAGCCACACATGTCACCTCAGGCTTGGCTGGAAGGGTTGATTATCCATCATTGGTATCTGTCTCTGTGTCTCTCCTCATGTGTGCTCTTTGCCTCCAAAAATATGGCATTTCCACAGTCCTGAAAGGAGGAGGGCATGTCCTCTCTCCCTGTGACCACCCCATGGGTTAGTCCTGGGCCACAGTCCCTGTTGGCTTGCCCAGTGCACTTGCCCAGTGTCTGGGTGGTCTGCTACATCGACTCCTCCAGAAACCTGATGCCCTCCAGCTAGCGCATCTGTCTGGTGGATTTCCATCGGGAGGGGCAGGGCTGCCTCCCCGAAGCACAGAGCCTGACAGCCACACCACAGCATTCCCAGGCTGCTGCAGGGGGATGCCCCCTCCAGTCTCAGGGTTTAGCAGCCAAAGGGCCAGCTGGTCCCAGCTGCATCTCAGCGGGACAGAGACCATGAGAAGAAACTCCGCTCGCCCCCGCCCTCTCTACCCCCTCATTCCAGTCCTGTCTATCCTCCTGCTGGAACCCGTACCAGCCGTTTTAGCTTCCTCCAAGGTATGCTGAGGGGACTCAGGATACCTGAGGTGGCTTCCACAGCTGAAGGAAACAGTGGGAGCTGAATCTTGCCTTCTGCTGGCTATCAGTGCTCACTTCCATTCTCATGGGTCTACCCTATCCCCGGTCCCAAGGCTGACTTCTTCCCCTCTACAAGATATTTATGCCCTCTGCGCTTTCCACACGAGGCACTTGCCCTTACCAAGGTCACGACAGAGCTGAGCTTTGAAACTTGACTGGTTGGCCGTCTGGCCTGTGGATCTTAGATGCTGTCTGTGATAGGCTGAGGCACATGAAGAAGGGGAGCTTCTTTGAGGCAGTGAGGAGATGGAGTAGGGGAGGGGTGCTTAGGAACAAGGTCAACTGAAGGAGGTTGAGTTCAGGACCTGGCCAAGGTGTTGAGGATGTCACTAGCTGCTTCCTAGTCCCCCAGCCCCAAGACCTTAGTGCACACTCTCAATCAGCTCTAATTATGTTCTTCCTGCTTCTCCTGAACACCTTAGTTGTCAGGACCTGGGGAAGGAGGCCATCGCTGAGTGCTCTTGGAAGGAAACAAAAGTGACATCTCTTAAGAGGCTGAAACCACCGACCCGCTCTGAGATACTTTTTTTTTTTTTTTAAATGGGACAACCGTTTTACTTAGCTCAATGCATTGAAAGGGGTGAACTCAAAGGACAATATGGAGTCAAGACCTTTGGGGCAGCCAGGAGACTAAGGACTTTGCCATGGACACCCATTGTAGATCCTCACAGGAGGAAACCAGGAGTCTAAGGGACCTCACTGTGGACACCCATTGAAGATGTTCACAGGATGGACTAACTGCCCCTCGGTTCCTCGACTCTCCCTGAGGCAAGAATTCTAGACAGTTTCACTCCGCTCAGAGTGTGGAGAGCACAGATCTAGAATTCACAGACGCTGGAAAGGGCCAACCCGACCTGTGGTCTCCGAGGGACATCTAGAAAGTTCTGTGTCCATTTCAACTTTTTTTTTTTAAATATCCTTTATTTAATGTATATGAGTAGCTGTCTTCAGATACACCTGAGGGCATCAGATCCCGTTACAGATGGTTGTGAGCCACCATGTGGTTGCTGGGATTTGAATTCAGGACCTTTGGAAGGGCAGTCAGTGTCCTTAACCACTGAGCCATCTCTCCAGCCTGTGTCCATTTCAAAGCTTCTACTGACACACTCCAATAACCTCCACCCACCCACATGACATTTCTCTCTCTCTCTGTGGCCATCCATTCCGGTGAGCCCATTATCACTGCCGTGGCCAGACTCTCATGAGAGGGCAAGGGCTTGTGCTCCTCTCCCTGTCGTGTTCAGGCTACCACATAATGGTGATAACAATGGGTGGTGGACATGTATCACACTCCACAGCAGCATCCATTGCCTCTGGTTTGAGTGGAAGGAGGCACTGCTGTTGCCTCTGGATCTCTGAGGAGGAAGCTGACGTTCTTCATGGTGGTGATACTTGTGCGGCTGGGAGTTGAGGGGAGATCTCACTACCCTCAGGTCCCTCCTGCAGGCAAGTGGAAGACCAGCACTAGAGGGCAATACCACCACCACCACTACCAGCAGCAGCAGCAGCAGCAGCAGCAGCAGCAGCAGCAGCAGCAGCAGCAGCAGCAGCAGGAGGACACTGTGAGGGAATGGCCTCAGGTACCTGAGCTGAGGCTAGCCCTGGGGAGAGGTGACAGTTTCCCAGCCTATGGTATCCAGTGAGACAAACACACTGGTGGCTTGTTGCTGCCCTGTGACAGGGCTCAGGCTTCTCGTAAGATAGACAGGAGGAGTGGTTGGTTAACCTGCAGATCAGGGCTTGGGGGTGGGAAGCCTCAATGGAGCACCATGAAGGGCCATTCAGCCGGGCTCTGCATCAGCCGCTTTTCTGGTTCCTTTGATTGAAAAGCCAACAGAAGCAACTTAAAGTGACTCACTTGGGCGCCTGACTCGAGGGTGCAATCCATCCTGTAAAGGAGGTACGGGAACTGCCAGGCTCCTGGCTGTGGCAGCGGGAGCAGGAAGCTGCTTGTTCATCTCTCAGAGGGCCGGGAAGCAGAGAAAGACAATTCCAGAGCTCGGCTGGCTCTCCTCAGGACCCCAGTTCCCCGGGTGGGTCTTCCCCCTCACTTAATCCTCTCTGAGAGCTTCAATCTCCTAGGTGATCCCCGAAGAGAGATAGGCAAATGGTCAATGAAGATCAGCCATCGGCCACCCTTCCCAGGTCAAAGAGTCAGCTCCACCATCTTGGTGCGTTTCCGGTGACTGGAGTTGAAATCCCCAAGACTGAGTGACCCCAGAGATAGAGGCTCTTTTGCTTCTGGTTTGGCAGCTGGGGCTTTGAGAGCTGGTCCAGCTCCTGGCAAAGGGCCACGCTGCTTCAACCTCTGGCAGCAGGCAGGGTAAGTAGAGCTTGCAGAGGAGACAGAGAGGGAGGCTGGCAGGCAGCCTCTCCCAGCAGCTGTCCTCACTGGCGTGAACTCACTTGTTAGCATAGCTCGCAAAGGCCTTCACCTTCATGCAGCCACCCCTGAGGGGTTCATTCCAGCACCTCAGTACACCCCAGCCTGCCATCCTGGGACCAGGCTTTACCAATATGAAAAAAAAAAAACCCACTCTTAAATTATAGCACTTGCTAAGCCACTTAGCAGCGTTCCCACGGATGCAAAGCCCAGGTCCCCTCACGGCTGTCTTCCCAGCCCTGAGGATGGTCCTCAGATGCCAAGCCGTATTGCAGGCCAGCTTGTCACCTCACAGGCAGCCATGACCTCTCCGCACTCACTCACATGTGGTCTCCGGGGTCAGACCCGAAGCAAGTCTCAGCCTGAACCTTACTTTGCCTGATGCCCACTCAGAGTCTAGCCAGGCTACCTAGAGGGAGATCCATGTCCATGGTGAGAGCGACCAGAAGGCCAGGGTGGGAGCTCCTTCCACAGCACCTCTCAGCCATAGGGCCAGTCACAACTCATTCCAGACACCAAGATCTGGCCGTTGAAGGAGTTGCTAGACTGCTTAGCTGTCCCCATGGGGTTCACAGCAGGACCTGAAACCCAAGTGCTGTTGGTAACCTGGGATTGATGTCTAAGTCTGGGCTTTGCTGGGGGTTTTGTTGCAAGGATTAAAACTTTATTTGTATTCTTGAAAGGTTGACCTCCCATCTCTTCTTTACCAGGTTTCAGAAAATCTAGCTGGAGCCAGACTTGGTTGTTCACACCTGTGAGCTCAGCATTTAGGAGGTGAAAGCAGAAAGATTGCCCTGAGTTCAAGGCCAGCCTGAACCACACAGTGAGACTCTTCCTTAAAAAAAAAAAAAAAAATCAAAAATCAAAACCAATCTGGGTTTTTAGGAAAACAAAGTCAATGAAATGCCTGGTATTTATATACACGTATGTGCTGTAGACTTCAGATACTCATGCATTATATATGTATATATGTGTATGTTTGTATATATACATATATACAATGTATATACATATATATGTATATATACATATATACAATTCACATATATTGTATATGTGTGTATATATACATTGTTGTGGATGTGTATGTATGTGCACAAGCACACAAATGTGTTCACACATGCCTATGTGCCTCTGTGAATATGTGTGCGTTGTGATTTGCATATGCTCATGTTCTGTATTCTGGTGCATGTGTGTTCACAAATACTTCTGTGTCTATCTCTGTGCGTATGCTCTATGCTGTGTATATATTGTACGTGTGCAGTAGTCTGGACATACTCGTGCATGCCTGTGCATGCATGTGTGTGCAAAATAGTCTTCATACACTCATGTCTATGAGTGCAAGCGTATTCACAAATGCATGGCTCTGTGTCTACATATGTATGCTGCGATCTGTATACACTCTAGGCATTCATGTGTCTGTTTGCACAGGTGAGTGATGAGATTTATTTCAAGCAGCTGGCTCGTGTGACTGCAGCCCTGGTAGGTGTGCTGGTATAGAAATCCCGGAATAGCTGAGGTTGCAGTCTGGAGTCAGGAGGTAGAATCCCTCCTTCTTGAGAGGCCTCTGTCATTCCCCTCGAGGCCTCAGCTGATGTTAGGAGGCCACCCACATCGCGGAAGGGCACCTGCTTTCCTCAAAGACTACCAGCTCCAGTGTTGATCATGTTTTAAAAATCTCCACAGCGGTATCAAACCACCGTTTGATTCAACACGTGGGTGCCACCTTTCACCACTCTGACGTCCCAGACGCCTGGGAATTGCTTGTCTACCTGCTCCCTGGGGGTTCGGGTGAGTGGAGAGCAGTGTGGTTTCTTTAAAAAAAGAAGGCTGTGGCTATAAGCATTCAAAGTACAAAGATTAAAAAGTAAACAATAAACAAAATGCAGCCACAGCATTTATCTCCTCTGCACAAGGGCGGGGAGCTCGAGGTGAGGAACCTGCAGGAGCAGAGGAGCCTATAGGCTGGCCAGGAGGACTCAGGGCATCTTTCAAGGAGAGGGAGGGAGGAAGGATATCTGGTCTTCTCTGAGGACAGGGAATGCGGTGGCCTCACGGACAGCTGAGGGCAGACACGGAGCTGAAGCAGCCCTGTGTGGCTTGGGTCACATGGATGCTCAGCCTGACTGCTGTCCTCTCAAGAAAGCCCATCTGTCTCCCGGAAAGGTGCTTGAGTCAGACAGAAAGAAAATAATCAGGGAAGGGGACAGACAGCGCCCACCACATACCCCACAGGGGTCACAGAGGTGGAGGTATGACCAATCTATTCTTTTTTTTTTTTTTTTTGGTTTTTTTTGAGCTGGGAACCGCAACCCAGGGCCTTGCGCTTCCTAGGCAAGCGCTCACCACTGAGCTAAATCCCCAACCCCGACCAATCTATTCTTGACATGTGTTTTGGTTAATGGTGAAAACCCTTTGGCTGCTGAGTCTGAATCATCGGCCTCTTACCACGTGCACACACACACACACACACACACACACACATACACACACACACACACATCACTCACACAAACATATACACAATCACACACACACACATACACACACACACACACCACTCTCACACAGACATACACACAATCACACACACCACTCACATACACATACAGCCACGCACACACACACACACACACACACACACACACACACACACACACACCACTCTACACTACACTCCTGCCTCACCACCCAAACCATCAGAGGAGAAACAAGAAGCTCCTGTTCTTTAAACAGCTAAGCTTGGTGGGGGAGGGGGAGGGGGTGGAGCAGGTTATGGGCTGGACCTGACTGGTACATTTACCTGTTCAGGGGGACAGTAGAGAAAAAGGCCTGGAGTCTGACTGTACACATTCTTGAGCACCCTCAGCAAGGGATAAGGGTTCACAGATCCTGTGACGGGGGCTGTCCACCAGGGATGTGCTCCCCTGAGAGAAGCAAGGAGGGTGGATATGTCCTCTGAGCAGAGGATTCCTGAATGGCTGCGTCTATGAGTGGTTGGCCAGAAGGCCAGGGCTCTTAATCTGTGGGGGCTACTACCATGAGGGCCCATTGCCTAAGGACCTGCAGTGGGCCAGGCTACCCTGGAGTCAACTTTACCCCAGAAGCTCCTCCTGTCCCCTGAGCTGAGAAGCCTTGCTTCTAGTCTCATCTCCAGCTTTGTCTTTAATCTCTTCCCTGGTATCTGACGCAGAAAAGGCTGCTGTACAGACTGGGCTTGATGGATAAATTCGGGGTCTGCTGATTGTCCAAGCCCTCCAATCACAGGAAGCTTTGGGTAACACAGAGCAGAAAGACAGAAACCACTTAGGATGGCCCTCTTTCTGCTGGAAGAGAACTGGAGCAGTGTGTGCTTCTACTACATAGAACACACACACACACACACACACACACACACACACACACACACACACACACACACCCTGAGCAGTAAGGGCTTTGGTCAGATTGTAATGGTTCTAAAGAGTATCCTGCTATGGTCACCCTGCCCCTGATGGCTCTGCTGAAGAGCCAAGCAGATGACTTGGGTCCAACCTCCTCTCAAGAACAGCTTTTAGCCTGGAAATTACAGTGACCTTTACCAAGGCTCAGAGAGGACCCCTGCAAGAATAGCTGGTTTGAGTGTGCCATCTGCCCTTACCTGCTGGTATGATTCTGCCTAGAAATTATTGTGGTTCCACTCTAGACTCTTCCATTACAGCTTTCAGCTAAGGGCTTCTGAGCACGTACTATCGTGGCCAGATCTCACTGACCAGTCCCTGATTCTAGGCAGGAACACTCAGGCACAGAGGCAGTAGGGGTTGCAGGGGGGAGAGTACAGCTGGCTGCCTTTGGTTAGCTATTCCCAAGATGAGCCTGTCCTGAGCACAGGATTTTCTGTTTATCCTCCTTACCCGCTACATACACCAGTTAGAGCTGATATTTGAGGTTTTTATAGAGCCCCACTTCCTCTTCTCTGATTTATGTTCCTGGGGATGAGTTTTATAGGAAACAGTCTCTGAGCTCCTCTGAGATAAAAGGCTGCCCCTGCTCCTGCTTGATGGAGACACTCACCCCAATGCTCATAGATCTTCTCACTCAGGGCTCAGGCTGTGGTCTCCCACAAAGCTGCTTCTGTCTGCCTATCAACCTCTGCCTGACATGTAAGAACGGCCTCTAAGATTCTCCCCTGCAAGCAAGGCCGACAGGGATATGCCCCCACTCCCATTGCTGTTGTGTAACAGTTTTCTCTGAGATAGAAACATTTTATCCTACAGGGAAACTTCTTAAACAGGAAAGTTAACAACTCAAAGGAGCTTCAGGAAGTCCCTGAAACTGACTAGACTCTCTAGGCCCCTTCCTGCTGAGAGTCACCTTCAGACTAAAACAGCAAAGCCGCTAAGGAGACTCAAGACCAAAACCAGCTATCTGGAAGAAGCAAAAGCAATTTCATCTGCCTAGAAGAACTTTAAACCAACTGAATCTCTTGGGAAAAGTCCCCTCCAACCTGTTGAGCTGTCTACAGGCTGTGCAGTGTGCTCCAGGTTTTGTGGTCTGTCACCCATGCTGGGGTGGGCTCTGGTGATGTAACTGTCTTTGAGCCATTTTTTTGCTCCAGTAAGTTACCCCTCGGTCATGTTTCTGAAAGTACCCCCTCCAAATGAAAACCTCAGGGTTCACCAAGTTGGAGTCTGGTGATAGCTGTACTTTGCTCTGCTATGAGTTCCCTATCTGGGTTAAGTAGACATGTGTAGTGTCTCCCCCAGAAAAGTCTTGGCACACACCTTCACCTGTGGGTGCTACCTCTTGCTGATGGAGGATGGTACCTGGAGATGATTAGCATCATCTTTTCTGACAAGGTCCCTCCAAGGACACCACTCTTCCTTTGTCTGCCCTTTCACCCACAGTTTCCCAAAAGCCTCTCACTTCAAAGGCTAGTGAGCTCCTTCAGTCAACTTGAGCACGTCGTCCCCGGGCCCTCCATTCCTCATACAACACAGTATTCACAATGCTCTCAGCCCCGACAGTACCCTGGGCGGCCAAAACAAGCAAAGTCCTGCTTTTTCTGCTCACATTTGTGTCAACTCTGCATGGTGACTCTCCAGCGATAACCAGGTTGTCAGCACCTAGAATGGGATGGCCTCTGTGGAAATCTCCGACACCCACTGCCAGGCACAGTACGTCACCCACCGTCCAATCCTAGCACAAAGAAAGAGAGCAAAAAGCATCGCTGTCCCCTCCCCCTCCACGCCATGCACAGGGTTTGTGTGTGAAATGTCCCTCTCTAACTAGGGGAAAGAGGAGAAGACTCTGGAAGAGACCTCCTGCCTTCCCTGAGGCGCTGGGGTGGCTGCAGGGCCAGGCTGACTGCAAGAGTAGGCCAGACCTCCCAGCAGTCTGCCCTTCCAAGGAAGACTCTGCAATTGGTGTCCAGCCCTCACCCACTCTCCCCCCTATAATTGGGACTGAGGATTTCACACTCTGGAGCCGGGATGGTGCTTGTTTTGGCTGGGCCAGTGCAGGCAGCCCATCCTCACAGACCCCGGGTTGCATAACGGTGAGGTATCCGCTTACACTGGCTCCCTCCTTGCAACAAGGCCTGGGCAGCCTTCCTTGGGTGGAGCAGCCTCCCTGGGAGGTACCCAGCTCCACCAGGCTAGGGGTAGGGTCTCTTGGGCCTCTTGACCCTGCAGCGGCTGGCAGTGCCACATGGTACATTGGCTTCCAGGAGCCAAGAGCAGCCACCTCTGGCCAGAGTTGGCTCTTGTGGGTGTAGGCGGGCGAGGGGCTGCCTCCACCCACTGATCACATCTCTTCCCGGCCTCCGAGTCATCCTTGGCTCTGCCAGAGCACTGTGGGCCCTGGGTCAAGAAACAGCAGTGTTGTGGAGGGGGCAGATCCAGGGAATGGTCTGCTGGGTACCCTTGTTGCTGCCTGGGCCCCTGAAGGAGCCCTGGGAGCAGCATCTGGCACCCTAGTGCCAATGGACCCCTGGACGCGGCCCAGCTGGCCCAGGTGTGACGATGTCCCAGTGTGCAGGGTCCTCACAGCCCGGCAGCTGCCGCCAAAAGGTGGAGTCAGAGAAATAGGAGATTTGAATAATGGGAGAAAATTATTATGTCTTCGCGTGAGCTGGAGCCCAGCCCTGCTCCCCATGGGTGTGATAACCGGGGACTCTTACGTTTCTCCTGCCCAGAGCCAAGGCCAGCCATGACAATACTCACATTGTTTTCTCTGCTGGAGTACTGTGATCCGATGACAGTGCCCTGAAGCACCACACACGTTTGAAACCATGGGCATCCCTAGGAAAAAAAACGAAAACTGGGGACGGGGGAGGGATGAGAAGCAGTTGTGTACAAGTGGCCCAGTGACAGCCAGGCACACAGCTAGGCAGGAGCTGGCACAGGGGGAACTGCAGGCTCCCCAGTAGCCAGGGTCCCAGGCTATAGAGGTTTCTACTTGTGATAAAACGAGACTGGGACAGGCTTTGATTTCTCGCCTGGGGCCAAGTGAGAGGATGGCTCCTGCCAGGCGAGCTGTTGGGTCTAGGAATAGTCCTATTGCTCAGGTCCTGTCTCTGAGCAAAGAAAGCTCAGGAAACTATTTGGAGAGGGGGAGGCACCAGGTTGCTGACTTGGATTTAGGTGATAGACCTTAGTTTTCCATCACACCCAGAGGTCCGGGAAACCTGTCCATACCCCCACATATGAGCACCAACCAGCTGGCTCAGCATCCAGAGATTCAGCCCTTCTCCTTCCCTCCAGACTGCCAGCCGTCTGTAAATAGTCATCCTGGAGAAGAAATAGAGAGTTCCTCCTGCAGCCAAGCTCACCTGGGAATAGCTAAGTCCTACATCTTGGAAAAGATGTAAGCCACCTCTGAATTAGCATGGAGTCCACAAGGGTATCTAGGAGGGACAGGCCTGGGAAGAGGTCCTGACCACATGTATGCTGGGCCATCAAGATGACCTGTCTTCCCAGCAACCCCCTCTCTGATTTTTCTGTGAAGGGTTGTCAAGCATCAATCTGAACTTCTCAGTATCTCCCTTGTGAGGAATTGGATGAGCTGTGTGTTAAGGTCCATTGGTTTACAGGACTCATGCACTATTAGACAGGTCTAGAATCCTGGAAGCCCCCAAAGAGCCTTTTGCAACTCAACTGTCCAGGAGAAAAAGGAGCTGGGGAGGGGTCAGGTACACAATTTGGAGCCAGAGGTTCTTCCCTACCTTGTGTCTCAAGGGGAGCATCACAGCCCTGTCTCATTCTAGTTCCAATTCTATCCAGAGAAGGACAGAATAGCTAGCTAGGTACAATCTCTCTCTCTCTCTCTCTCTCTCTCTCTCTCTCTCTCTCTCTCTCTCTCTCCTTACCTTCTTATCTCCCTCCCCCTCCCTCCCTCTCCTTCCCTCCTGTATGCCTATATGTCTGTCTCTCTGTATATGTCTGTTTCTGTCTGTCTGTGTCTCTCTGTCTCTGTCTGATTCTCTATCTCTCTCTGTCTCTCTGTCTGTCTCTGTGTCTGTCTGTCTCCCTCCCTCCCTCCAACCTGTATGCTTATATGTGTGTCTCTCTAATGTGTGTCTGTTTCTGTCTGTCTGTGTCTCTCTGTCTGTGTCTGTCTCTCTGTCTCTGTCTGTCTCTCTGTCTCTCTGTCTCTCTCTCTGTCTCTCTCTCTCTCTGTCTCTCTCTCTCTCTGTCTGTCTCTCTGTCTCTCTCTCTCTCTCTCTCTCTCTCTCTCTCAGCTCTTCTGTCTAGGAGCATCCCATTGGGATATTAAAACTTCATAGGAGGCCAGGGCCCAGGGCCAGGAGAACTTTACACCTGGGGCTCTTAGGTTCTCACAGTCCACATCTGGACAGCATCTGGTCCTGACAGGTGTGCAGAGTCTGAAACCCTCGGGTGCACCCGCACTACATAGAAAAAAGCTGGGGACCAGCTGAGGGATATGGGATTCCTGCTCTGCACATCTCGAGTCTTATTCTATCACTAGTATGGTCAGCCATACTGGCCTCCCAGGTTACTTCTTCCTATCCCCAAATCCTCTTCTGCATCCCGGGGGCCTGTAGCACACATATCCATGCTTTGGACTGGCCAGCTTCCTTCGAGTGCTTGTGAGATGAAGGTGCAGGTGAAGAAATGAGTGGGTGGAGGAGATGGATTAGTGGATGAACATATGCATGAATGGATATGTGAATGGGTGAGTGGGTGTGTGGGTCAGGCTTCTTAGCAGTATCCTGGGAGCATGAGGTCCCTGGGGCCGATGGATAGTTCTTGGTGGAAGAATAGCAGGAGAGCCACCCTAGCTGCCATAACAAGGGACCACAACCAGGCAACTTCACATGGGAGAATTTCCTCCCCGTGAGGAGTCTGAAGTCAAGCACTCATCTGGCACACTCCTGGAGGCTCTGGTGGCCATAGGTGTTGTGTTCTCTCTATGTCGCTGTGCCCTGCACACCCACTGGCAGATTTCTCTCATTACAGTTATCAACTGGCATCTGCAGTCCTGGACCCCAGCCTTACCTGGGTGAGGTGGCAGGGACACCCGACCTGTCTTGGTGTCCTTCTGAACCCGAATTAAGTGCTGGCATCTTAGGATGTCATGGAAGTGGCAGTGGTAGAGCTGGCCCCAGCCTTAGCAGAGCAGCTTGAGGCAAGTAATTCCACAGTGACATTCAGATGGTGGCTGTGTTGAGATGTGGGTGTGGTGAGACGGCCCCTGGGGGACACCTTGGCCGGATCTTCTTGCTCCAGTTTTGCCCAGTTTCTACCATGAGTCTGGTCCTCCGAGTCTCTCAGGAAACCTGCTCCCGAGAGTTCCACTTGCAGAGTTTTGAGCCATCCTCTGGAGCAGTGTCAGAAATTGGAAGGTGCTTCCAGTCAAGCCCAAAGCCAGGGCACACTGTAAAACATAGGGCAGGAGACGCTGCCCACACATAGGACATCCTCCTCACCACCTCCAAATACCAACTTATTTCTGTCTGAGCGTGGGAGTACCACATTGGCTGGTCTGATGAGGCTTATTTATGAGAACAGCCAATTATTCTATTGGTCCTACAAGTTACCTGCTGTGGTTCTCTGCTTGTCTTTAGAGCACTCTTTTTAAGATGGATGACCATAGGTACAAATGAACATCAGGTTACATATGCCTGAGAGGACACCACAGTTTTAAAAAGGTGTGGGGTAGGACTACTATGAAGATAGCTCTGTCAGTAAAGTTAGTAACACATAAGAACTCAAATTCAATCCCCAGCACACACATAAAAAGTCAGACACATGGAGGAACTAGAGACATGTCCCAGCAATTAAGAGCACTTCCAGAAGACATGGGTTCAATTTTCAGCATCCACGTGATTGCATAAGTTTCCTCTGAGATTGAAACATTTTATACCACAGGCAAGCTCCTTAAACAGGAAGGTTAACAACTCAGAGGAGCTTCAGGAAGTCCCTGAAACTGAGCAGACTCTCTAGGCCCCTTCCTACTGAGAGTCAAGGTCAGAGCAACGCTGCTAAGGAGACTGAAAATTAGACCAGCTGCCTGTAAAATGCAAAAGCCAGTTCCTCTGTCTGGAAAACATTAGATTAACTGAATCACTTGTAAAAAAAACAAAAAACAAAAAACAAAAAACAAAAACAACCTCTTCAACCTGTTGAGCTGTCTACAGGCTGTGCAGTGTGCTCCAGGTTCCAGCTTCTGAGGTCTGTCACCCATGCTGGGGTGGGCTCTGGTGATGTAATTGTCTTGGAGTCATTTTCTGCTCTAGTAAGTAACCCCAATAAAACTCATAGCTCACCATTGGAGTTTGGTGGCACTCATATTTTAGTCTGCCATGGAATCCCTATCCGGAGTGAGTAGATGTGTATGTAGATCTCCTTAGGAAAAGCCTGGTCACACAATGAACCACTCACAACTCTTTCAAGAGATGTGATACCCTCTTCTGCATCGGGCACAACTGTGGTGCTCATTGTATGTGCAAGTGAACTGCTTGTACATATAAAACAAACATAATAAAATTAGTTTTCAAAAGTCTGACGTTGGGGCCTGCATTTGTAATCCCAGTTCTACAGAGGCAGACACAGATTATTTCTGGGGCTTGATGACCAACCAGTACAGCCTAAGTAATGAGCTCCAGGCCAACACATGAGAGACTCTGTCCCAAAATGGAAAGCGGACAAGCTCCTTGGGAATGAGACCCAAGACTGGCATCTGGTATTTACGTGCATGTACACTGTAGGGAATGGCACTATTAGGAGGTGTGGCCTTGTGGGAGGAGGTGTGGCCTTGTGGGAGGAGGTGTGGCCTTGTGGGAGGAGGTGTGGCCTTGTGGGAGGAGGTGTGGCCTTGTTGGAGGAGGTGTGGCTTTGATGAAGGAGGTGTGGCCTTCTTAGAGGGAGTGTGTCACTGCAGGGGTGGGCAATGTGACCCTCATCCTAACCACAGGGAAGCCAATCTTCTAGTGGCCTTCAGATGAAGATGTAGAACTTTCAGCTCCTCCTGCACCATGCCTGTCTGGTTGCTGCCATGTTCCTGACTTGATGACAATGGACTGAACTTCTGAATCTGTAAGCCAGCCCCAATTAAATGTTGTCCTTATAAGAGTTGCCTTGGTCATGGTGTCTACTCACAGCAATAAAACCCTAAGATATATTCATACATGACCTGCACACGTGAGCACTCATACACAGAGAGGCAGAGAGGAAGGGATCATAGGATGTCTCCATTTTCCTTTCCTCTGTTAACTATGTTTATGGGAGAAATCCTTCCAGTGCCAGCTCTTCAACGGTTACGTTATAGACAGCCATTAACTTTGTTTCCAGTATTTGGGCCCCAATGATGCTTTAAACATCTTTGAAAGTGAAGAGCTCATCATCATGGATGTGTAGGGAGCCCTGAACTGCTATTTGCTCCCAGATTCATGGCTGTCACTTCCTGTCGAGGACTGACGCTCCACACTGTGTTGCTACCTGTCTTGCCCAGCAGGGAGCTCCAATTATATATAATTGTACTCAATTTATATATAAGTGAAAAGGCCTTTTAACTGGACAAAAGGGGTGGGGATGTGGTTTGCCCTGGAGTTATCTGTATTTTGATGCTAATTCCACTGCCCCAAGGACAGCTGCCTAGTCACATACTCAGGACTCAGGTGACTTCATCAGTCTTCTCCCCATTGAATCTGTAAAGTACAGGTGAGGGGCAGGTACAGGATAGAAGGAGGCCTGTCATTGGAGGAGAAGGAAGGATGGGTGGGAGAGAAGTTTGAAGGAAGAGGAGGAGACTGGAATGGAAAGGAGAAGAGACAGGAGGGATAGGGAGAGAAGCCATGGCAGGACAATACCGCGGATGATGTCAAGATTCCACGCTGTACCTTTACAGGTTGTTACGAATGTTTTTAAGGGATGGATGTGTACTGGGCTTTGTATGTTTAGGTGGGCAATTATATCTTATCAACTGGGTCAAAGGTTTTTTTTTTTGGTTCTTTTTTTTCAGAGCTGGGATCAACAGGGCTTCAAGCTTCCTAGGCAAGCGCTCTACCACTGAGCTAAATCCCCAGCCCGGGTCAAAGGTTTTTATGTTGTGTGTTCTTTCATGTGTAGATTTACATGTAATGGAGTGTGGGGCAGCTAGTCTGGGCCGCCACAGAATTGGGCTATGTTTCCACCAAGATATCTAGCAGATATCTTGGGGCACCACCACAGTGCCAGACCTAGTGGGATAAACGACAACCATACTTTTTGTAATTTTTATAATTTTACAACAGGTGAGGGCTCCTTAAGCCCTTGGGGAAGGCCTCATTTAGACGTGCTCTTCAGCTTCCTGCTCACAGCTGACCCGTTCTCAGTCATACCTGAGGCCCTTTAGATGCTTATTTCCCAGAAGTCCTGAGTAGAGCCTTTGGCCTGTGGCCCAGGGATCTCTCAAAAGAAAGGGCAGGGGCAAGGGGTGTGGATAAAACCACAGGAATTCTGCCAGGGCCCTAGAGAAATGGCTTAGTCAGTAAAGTACTTGCCACACCACGCTGGTGAGGTGGAAACAGAAGGATCGATCCCTGGCCACCGAGCCCAGCCTAAGGGGCAACACCACGTCCTAGTGAGAGACTCTTATCTCAGAAAGCAAAGTATGGATTCTCCTCAGGAAGGTCATAGGGACACACACTCAGATGTGCGTGCACACACAGAGATGCACGTACACACAGACATAGCATGTATACATGTTCACACACCCAAACACACACACACACATACACACACACACAAACACACACACAAACACACACACACAACATATAGGCACACACACAGATGCACGTACACACAGACATAGCATGTATACATGTTCACACACCCAAACACACACACACACACACACACACACACACACACACACGGAGTCACTTGGACATAAAAGGTGTCCAAGATAACACACTCATACACACAAACACACACACACACACGCCCAAACACACACACACACACACACATACACACACAGGCACACACACAGATGCACACATAGTCATGTACATGCTCACATTCACAAACAACTCCGCTGTTTCAAAGAAGGAACTGAGCCATCACAGTCAAATGCATCACTATTCATCTTTAATTAAATGTGGTGCTAAATGCCATGGGAGAGGCTCTCTTCCCATGGGCGTCCCTTGCAAGGGACACTGAGGCTACAAGAATCATGTAGCCCTTCAGAAACACCGTCTCTGGACCACAGACACTCCAAACTCTTTGAAGTCTGCAGCAGTGATCCACATCTGCTTAAAGCTGCTCAGAGACGTGACAATGGAGGCCCCGATCCACGTGGAGAACCAGCGGTCAGGTGGTGCCGTGATTTTGATGGGGACCCCCTTGGAAGCCAGCTGTTCCAGTTCTTTCAGGAGCCTGTCATCCAGCCCCTGAAACAGAGTGCTCCCCCCCGACAAGACAATCTCCCCGAAGAGTGTCTTCTGTATGTCAGCATCACACTTGGCTATGCTGTTGGACGCCATCTGTGCTAGACCTGGGCCTTGGGTGCCCAGCTGGTCTGGGGAGAACAGGACCTCAGGAGCCTGGTACAGCTGGTCTCCGATGTAAATGACATTCCCATCGGGCAGTTTGTACTCCCTCAAGACGTCTTCTGCCCGCCGAGAGAGCTCCTCTTCAGGCTCCAGGGCCACATAGCACAGCTTCTCCTTGATGTCATCCACCAGGGCCTTGTCCAGTGGGCATGGAAAGGCTCTCCCACTGGCCAGGAGCAGCCGGGTGAGGAGCTCTGTGATGTCTTTGCCAGCCACGAAAAGCTTGCTGACTGCATGAGGCAGGGAGTAACCTTCAAAGATGGGGACAGTGCAGGTGACCCCATCCCCACTGTCTACCACTAGGCCCGTGACACAGGCAGAGGAATAGAGTGCCAGCACTGCCTGATCTGATAGGTAGAAGGCAGGTACCTCGAAGGTCTCAAACATCACCTCTGCCGTCTTCTCGCGATTCTCCCTGGGGTTCAGGGAGGGTTCCGTCATGAGCACAGGTCGTTCGCTGGGCTTCACACCCAGTTCCCACTCAAAGAGGTGTCTCCAGAGCTTCTCTATGTCATCCCAGCTCGTGATCAGACCCCGCTCAATGGGGGACTGCAAGCGCAAAGCCTCCTGTTTGAACAGGGCTTCCTCCCCGACAAAGTACTTCTTCTGACAGGCTCCCGTGGGGGATGCCTTAAACTTCGGGTACCCCACAACGGAGCTGGTGACGTGACGGGGGCCAATCTCCCCAGACAGCCCTGCCTTGCAGAGCCCAGACCCGTTGTCGAAAATCACGGAAGGAGAATCCAGTACCAGCGGGTTAAACATGTTTGCAGCAATCTCTTCTGGGTGACACAAAATACAGCCAGATGAGCTTTCTCGGGTCAGCTCGTGTCACAATAGGTTGCCCTGGAAGTTCACGGGATTCCAGGGTTCCTGGAGGCCTCCCAGGCACAGCTAGCAGACCGACCCCAGTGCCCGGGAACCCTCCATCCTCCTAGGTGGTCTGCTTTCCAGCTCAGACCTGAGAGGCCTTTTCAAGGAGGGTTCACCAATATGTAACAATGCAGTGAAGTAACAATCCTTCTCAAGGGTAGTTGCCCAATATGTAACAATCCAATGAAGTAACAATGGTCCTGAGTGGGTGGGTGTCAGAGTCCTGCAGTGGGGCTCTGCACAACGCGGCCCCTCAAGGGTGAGGTAGCAAGTAGAATAGGTCCTGGGTGCCGTTGATGAGCCTAGGGGCCTCACCTCAGAGACCTCATTTCAGAATGGGGCAGCCTGAGGGCCCTGCTTTGTAAAGGAAGACATTTTACTTTCCAGGTTCAAGGGGCGGTACCTAGCAGACCCCCAGAACATTTCTTTTTGAATACACACTAGTCCTGGAAGCCCTCAGGCATATCTCCTCACTATATTCATTGGCTCTGGTTCTCTGTGCCCCTTCAGTTCTGGTCAGGGACTCTCTCTTTCTCTCTCTCTCTCTCTCTCTCTCTCTCTCTCTCTCTCTCTCTCTCTCCCCTCCCCCTCCCTCCTTCTCTCCCTCTTTCCTCTCCTCTCCTCCCCACCATAAGGTGCTCAAGAGCTATTTCTGCTTCATTTTAATATCAGCTCATGCAGAAGTGACCCCTCTGGCATCTGGGACACCTGTGTGTCTAGGCCCACAGGACAGTCAAGGCATAGGATGTTCAGAAACTGCTAAACAAGGGCTGAGGTTACAGAGAAGACTGGGAAGGTGTCTGGGAAAAGCCACCTACTATGGCCTTAGAGACACACACAGGCACATGCTAGCTCCAAGGCCCTACCTGGCACTCATCTTGGGGGTTAAGCCTGGGCACAGCATCCCTCTTCCCTAACGATGGAGGGAGTCTTGGAAAGATGGGTTCATAAGCTGTCCCCACCCCGTCCCCCATCATGTGCAGACACAGGTAAGCCAGATTCTTCTTCCTTGCAGAAAAGTCTTCCTGGTACCACACCCTTTCTAGAGCCTGGGATCTTATTGCCCAGGGTTGCTTCTATGCCCTACTGTCCCCGCTGATCATCAGTAGGCATTACTAAGAAAACCTGTCACAAGGCTATGTCATTCAGACACACGGTATAGAGGTGATGAAGACACAATGTAGAAGTGGGCTGAGGACTCATGAAGACGTGTAGTAGACGTGTGTGTCACATGCAGCAGACACGTCATGAATTGGCAGTGTAGACGTCATACTAAAGATGTGGCCTTTCTGAGCCCCCACTGAACCTTAACAGGGGGTCTTGGTGAAACTTTGGTGGTCAAGGACCCCCGCACACACATACCAGAGGAAACCGTCAGAGATGGAGGCTCAGATGGAGCAGAGGGAGATCTTTATTCTTCTGTAAACCATGTCTAACATCGGCTCTATTGTTGCTTATAACCCTCTCAGTCGCTATGCCCAGCAAGACCATGAGATGGGCCAGGCACATGTAGGCCCTCATAATTACCCACTGTAGGCCAGGGACCAGGTCAGGCATGAACAGAGGCATCAGCATGCTGGCCCATGCTGACCAGACCTCAGCAGGAGGCTCCCACAGAGGCTGCAAGAGCCTCAGACGATGGGCTCTACCAGGGGTTGAGAACAAGTTGGTGAAGCCGTCCTGCATGCTTGCGGGTGCTGCACTGAACCAGGGAGATGAACCTACTCGGCAATAGTATATCCTGTTCTGTCCCGTGCCCAACAAGGCAGCCTAGACCTTATGGAGACCCCAGCGGCCATGACTATTGAACTAACCGTGCCTTCTGCCTACACCCAACTCCCTATAATCTGCCCACTTGCTTTTGTTGCTGGATCCCTAAGACTTAAAACCCCATGTTTTGAGAACTAGAGTCCTATCTGGCTGCTTTGGGGTGGGTGGCAGAATGCTGTGACTTGGAGTTACATCCTGCTTGCTTCACCAAAGCCCCACGTAAGTGTTGATCTCCTGGGGGCTGCCACGACTTTCCAGCTAGACCCGACGAGGGATAAAGCTCTCTAGACATTGGGAGAGGATGAGACAGTGCTTGGGACAGAGAGCTCTGGGGCAAAATCTCAGTGGTCACAGTCTGAGGTTTTGGGATTCCTGGGAGGACTACTTCCTTTCATGCAGGTGTCACGGGGTGTACCAGCTCCTTGGCCCCCTGCTGAGATAACAGCATGTGATAGCAATGTCCTAGGGGTCAGCAGAATACAGAGCCTTCCTCTAAAGGCTCAAAGTTAGGATCACAGATCTTAGTTCTCTAACCCTCTGTTTTACCGTGTGTGTGTGTGTGTGTGTGTGTGTGTGTGTGTGTGTGTGTGTGTGTGTGTATGTTGTACCATTGCCCAGTGTGTAGTATCTATGTGTGCATGTGTGTGTACGGTGTATGTGTGGTGTGTGTGTCTGTGCGTGCTTGTGTTTTACACAGTGTGTAGTGTGTGTAGAGTGTGTGGTATGTAGTGTGTGTGTGTGTGCGTATGTGTGCGTGTGTGTGCTCATGCGCACACATGCAGGACAGAGGGCCACCTCAGGGTGCCTCCAGGGTCTTGTTCCTCAGGGTTACCACCTTGTCAGATGGTTACACTATGATTAACAGTCACAAAATTGGTTATTAAGTAGCCGTGAAATAATTTTATAGTTGGGGGGGGTCACCACAACATGAGGAACTATATTAAAGGATTGTGGCATTGAGAAGGCTGAACAAACCAAGCTCTAGGTCTTTCTTTACCCCCACCCCAATTCCCCTTTAACAAAAGCAGATCTGTAGCTTGGAGTGAGCAGTTGAGGACAGAAATGGCCAGGCAGAGGCCTTGAGAGAGTCAAGTATTCCCAGACCCATTTGAGTGTCTTAATACTGGATGCTGAGTCCAGGAGAGGCACCGCCCTTGGTATGATGCCACCTCCTCTCTGTCCCAGGACAGCTGTGGCTGTCGAGGTTCCACAAACCCAGCTGAGGGGTCCTAGGAATGTCATCTGTCCCCATGGGACAGTGAGTGGCCTCTTGGCCAGGAGTATACCTTGGGCAGGCAGCAAAATGGATTCCTAGATGCTGGGATGAGACCAGTTGCTGATCTTTCCCAGTTTATGTTGGAGCCCAAAGAGTGCAAGGCCCAGCCCAGCGCACAGCACAGGAATAGTAAACACTGTGTCCTGACACCAGCGTCTCACTGAGTGAGAGACAAAGAATCAAATTCTGAAGACCCTGCATGGAGGGGCCAAGGACATCCCTGGAGCAACACCACATGGCTACTGAAAATAAAACACGCTTGGGTTTATGAGCCATAGCTCTTGAGTGTGACGCTGGGCTGGTTTGGAGCTGCCCCGGGGCAGAAATTCCACTTCTCAGGTGCTAGGAACCTGTTCTGCCCACTTTAGAATCCTCGATGCAGGTCATGGCGCTCTGTCTTGGGAACTCTCTGACCCTCGGTCTGAGCCTGCATCCCTGTGTCTCGGAAGGACCGCAGGCACCTTAGCATGGCTGAGACCCTTCAGTCTCCCTGTGGGTACAAGGGTGTGTTATCGGGGAGACAGAAACGTCTGGTAGCTGGCCAGCAGCGCACTTTCAGGGGCAGCCACAACAAGGGTGTGTTTGCCATTAACGCGGGGATCTCTCCTCTCCCAGATCCAATTAGAAGCTGCCTGAGTCTGCTGCCCCTACCCTAAGCCAGCCAAGCCTCGTAAATCGCTTGAACAAGTTTATAGACAAACTGGCTGTAACCCTATTCCCCCTCCCCAGTGCTCGCTCTGGAGAGCCACTGTTTCTTCTTCTCCACCCCGGCGAACATGCCCTTGTTTCTGCTACACTGTGTGCAGCAATGGCCGTCTCCTCCTCCTGCTCCTGTATGACCTCATCCTGTTTTAAGGTCATGGTGGAAGTGGGGGAGGAGGCCAGGCCCTGGGATACCTGAGAAAGGTACTGGACTTTCTTATGTAGGAGTGGATAGCCCTGGACCTTCCAAGCACCCCTGCTTTCTCACAAGCCTGTCTTGAAGTGTCTGGGTCCCCAAACCTAGAGAGAGGCCTCAGTGTCTGAGTTATCATCACACGAGGTTCATTCTGTCACTGGTGCCCAGAGCCTCAGCCAATTAGTGACCAGCAGACTGGGCTCATTAGTGCCGACCTAACATCTGGTGGCCAGATCCTCTTGTGGCGACTGCTCCACGTGTCAGAAGCCTGGAGGAGCAGGGTGGCCTTTCAAGTGACAGGATGCACACTGTCACTGTAAGATCGGTGCTATCTGAGGGGGTCAGTCTGGGGCCGTACACAGCTCCACAGTGGGAAGGTTACTTTCCCACTTCCTGTTTCGGGTACTCACAGATGGGCATGTTCCCTGGCAGCTAAGCCCTTCTGAGTCTCAGAGGTGTACTGACATCATCCATGGACTTAACAATTTATGTAAGTATCTGCCCATCTTCCTGTCTACCCACCAACCCTTCCGCCCATCCATCTATCTATATCCACCTACCCCCTCACTTATCTGTCTGTCCACCTGTCATGTGCTCATCCATCCATCCATCTCTCCCACCCACTCATTCACCCGTCCATCATCCATCCATCTCTCCCACCCACTCATTCATCCGTCCATCATCCATCCACCCATCCTCCATCCATCCATCCATCCATCTCTCCCACCAACTCATCCATCCATCCATCCATCCATCCATCCATCCACTTTCCCCTTCATACCACAACTTACACATGCGCCAATTTGTCTGCTCACCCATCCATCCATCCATCCATCCATCCATCCATCCATCCATCCATCCATCCATCCATCTCTCCTGTCCATTCATTCATCATCTATCTACTCATCATATATGGAACCCGATCCTGTGTATAAAGCTTGGCCCCTGTAACATCCACCCTTTTGGCTTCACTTCTCTGGAGTCCTTTAGGCTACCCATCCCTCTATTGGGTTGCCCTGTGGTGTCCCATTGAGCCTGCTGCTCTACTCACCCCTGTGCACCAACAGCATTTCTGTTGGGGGCAATCGGGAGTTCTAGAGTCCCTGTCACATGGTCAGGTAAGACAGAACCTGGAGATACTCAACCTCCTATAGGAACAGCCTGGGCTCTGGAATACTTACAGCAGCCCTGAGGGATGTACATCACAGCCAACTAACTACATTCTAACCCCTCTGAATTACATGAACCCCTTCACCATGCTTGGTCTCCAGACAGTTATCCTCACCTTTTTGGTTTTGGAGAGGATTGTGTATCATTTATCAGAACTTTGAAAGAAGTATTCTAGCCAGCAGTGGGGGCTCTAACTCTCTCGACAGGGATGAACACTGTCAGGCATGGGTTTGGTTTAGGGAGGACCTTTCCCATGGACATGTGTGGCTGGAACCCTACACTGATGGTATAGGGTGTTCCAGATGCTATTAAAATGAAGCCAGGCTGTAGTGTGCTTGAGAGCTATGGCTCCCTTTCCAGAGCTGCTGGGAATGCAACTCTCCAGGACTCCTCCTCCTTGTGAGGGTGTCCTGCTCCTAGAATAATCACCCTAAAGTGGCAAGCACCAGTTACATCGTGTTTTCAGACACTCTGAGTGGGTACCCTGGTTCGGGAGCTTCAAGAGTGATGAAGTCTTGTTAATTGAGGCTGGAGCTCAGGTCTCAACCTTAAGGCTCAGTGGGGAGGGGGAGGTGAGTTCGGCTCCCACGGACTCTGTCTGCTGCTATTTTGAATTGAACTGAGAAGCTTTACCAAGTGGAATCGTTCTTACCTTGAGGGTGAGGTGGGGGTGGGGGTTGAGGGGAGAGGGAAAGAGAAATGGAAACTAGTGTTGTCACTGTCGTTTGTGTTTGAAGCCACTTTAGTGTATACTACGAGGTCAGAATAGAAATGAGACCACTGCACCCTCCCGCTTGGCAATTCCAGTCTGTCAGGTGCCCGCCTCACTTCCCAGGAGGCAACCACATATTGCTTTGCACGGTATGCACTCGGTGACTATAGCCAGCCAGCCAGCAGGACACACCTAGACAGCCCAAAGAATGTCCCCAGTGGTCTTCCATGGTCTCACTATTTAAATGGCTACTACTGCCCACTTCTTTCTTTCAAAATTTCTTGACCCGACCCAAACAAAAGGAGGCTTTTCCTCTCGGCACCAGGGAAAGCCCTGCCCACCCGGCCCCAGTTTTGTCTGTGGGAATCTCTCCTCAGCTCAGGGCCTCCCTGCCCCACTGGCCTCAGCCTTGTTCATAGAGACACCTCCCTTCACTTCAGCTCTGTACAGTACTGCATCTGTGGTACTTCTCCCCTTCGGTCTTCAGCTCAGGGTGTCTCTGTATCCCTGGCCCCAGCTGTCTGTAAGATTCCTCCCTTCCCTCCCTTCCCCAGCGTGGACAGTTGGGGCAACTCGCAATACAGAACCCAGGATCCCAGGCTAGTCCCAAAGGAGCTGTGTCCTAACCCTCTAAAATTACAAAAAGCATTTTCTGCCCCCTGCTGGTACCCATGTGGAACTGCCACGGGGTCTGGGGGTGGGAGAATTGGGGAATCTTGGACAGGAGCAAGCCGGCTTGTTAATTTCGGGGCAAGGCAGGACACTAGGAGAGAGAAAAAAGAATCAATGTTTGCTAAATAATGGGAAAGCATCACCCTGTCTCAGCGGGAATGAGGTCTGTTTTCAAGCGTATTACTACGGTGATTACCCAGAGGAGAGTCCCACCGTAAGCAAGCACAGGAACTAGCGGCCCTTTCCCCAAAGAGCTCTGCGGAGTGCGTGTTAATGTGCTCCCTCCAACTAAACACGGCCAAGCTTTGGGTTTTAAATAGTTTATAGCATTTCAGATGCGGCTTCGAAGTCAGGCAGTCCCTAGAGAGGCCGAACAGACTTCTACACTTAGCCAATGATGAATAACCAAGAGAGCTCAGGGCCCGGAAGGATTCCAGGTTTAATTCAAATAATTTAAAATCTAATGTTGAAAGAGCTCTTTGCATTCATGGGCCGTACCCATTTCCAGCTGGAGAAAGAAAAGGCTTTGTGTTTGAGGCTGAGGTAGGAGCGCTAACTGTCTTACCATGTGCCTGCCACTTCCAGCCAGCACAGCAACATTTTTCATGTTACAAATGGCAGGCTGTGATTCTGAAAGCCAGACACGATGAGGGGAGGAGATTTATCGTCACCATGGAGTTTCAGCTCCAGGTGGAAGGATTTTGTCCATGTCCACGGTGAAGTTGCTGCCTAACCACCCCTGCCAAGAGGAGTTGGAGCCCCCTGGCCCAATATGCACAGTCTGGGAGGCCCCTAGGAAGCTCACGATAAGGGACGCAGAATCGAGCGATCCCACTTGGGCTTGCCTGCACTGCATGCAATTTCTGCCAGTTTGGAAGAGGTGGGGTGTACCAGGGGCTCACCGGCTGGCAGATAAGCCCCGATTGCCCAAGGCTTATCAGAGGAGGAAGCTTCAGGGCTGCCTCTTTCCTTCTTGTCTGGTCTCAGAGAGGAACGATGGGCGTGGGTCCCGAAAGACTGAACACAAAGGCTTGCAAGCTCCCTGAAACTAGGCATGGACCAGTCTTTGCCTGGACCGTGCTGAGTTCTGGGGAGCTTTCGAGGCTTTGTGTACTCACAGGGGTCAGACTGTATCCCCCCAACACACACACACACACACACACACACACACGCACGCACGCACGCACGCACGCACGCACGCACGCATGCACGCACACACACACACACACACATACACACACACACACACAAACTTATATCACTCAGAATTTCAGGACACGAATTTACTGTAAATTGGGTCTGTGCAACTATAATTAGGTAAGCTAAAACTAGGTGGGCCTCAGACAGTACCTCTGGCACCCCCAGAAGAAAGGAAAGGACTATGTTGGGAGGATGTAACAACACAGGTAGAGAGAGCATGTGACTACAAGCAAAGGTGTATCCTGTAGTCTGGGAGACAGAAAGGTCCCTGGCCAGGTTCTTGGAGGGTGCCTGGACCTGGCTTTCACCCTTTGACTCCAGACATAGAGAAGGGATTCTCCTATGTCCTAAGCTGTTCCATTTCTGGTCTCTTGTTGAAGTGGTCACAGAAACTGGCATCTGTCCATCAGATTCTCAAAACATCACCAGCTCTTTGCCTAAGTCACAGAGCCAACTATCAAGTGGTCAAGGATGCACGCCAGACCGTGTGAAGCGCCCTCCTATTCTGTGCCTCTTTTGGGGGAGGGGGAGGCAGGCAGTGCTTGAATGCTCAGGTTTCTTCAAGGTATCTTCCCTTTGGCCTCCATCTTTGAAGACACACCAACCAGGTCATCCTTCAAAATTATCTTCTGTCGCCCTGATCTCATCTTTTAAAGAAAATCCACAGGAACTTAAGGTACCAAAAGGACAACATCTCAGTCCAGAGTCTATCCCAGCATGGGTGAAAAGGGCTTGGGAGGGGCTTTGGTGAGGTGTGGTATCCAGCAGGTACCCTGTGGAGTGTCAGTGATCTCAACAAGCAAGGCTAGTCTGTCTATCTGTCTGTCTGTGTCTGTCTGTCTGAGAGATCTGAGTAAACATTTTACATTAGTCAGAACCATGGTTGGTTTTTTTTTTTTTTTTTTTTTTTTTTTTTGTTGTTGTTGTTCTGAATTTTTCTCCCCATGGCATGGTTTCTCTGTATAATCACCCCGGCTGTCCTGGAACTCCCTTTGTAGACCAGGCTGGCCTGGAATCCACAGAGATCCGCCTGCCTCTGCCTGGGATGAGATTAAAGGCATGTGCCACTGTGCCTGGCTAGAGCTGTGTTTTAAAGGCAACGGACTCAGGATTTGGAAGAGTGAAAATGAGTTTCTAAAACACACAATATTGAGCTCAAAATGAGATGCTTGGGGCTCCCACCAGCTCCCACAGACTTGCCCTTCCCAGAGAACTTGGTTCTGCCTCCTTAAGGAAGGGGGTTTTACAGTAGGTGCTGATCCATTGGAGGGATGAAGGGACACCGCCCCAACTCTCACCCACTGCCTGTGAGGACAAAGGTTCTAGTGCAGCCTCATGTTGGCACCAATGTCCTTGCCCCAGTCCTCTGAGTCCTCCAGAGTGCAGCTAAAGTTAAGAATTGTTTTTTCTGAGGGGATCTGGTGGTGATGGTGCCCATCAGCTGGCCTAACAGTCCTTGAATGTAGACGTGGAAAGTGCAGGGTGGGTTCTAGGCTCCCCAGCTTCAGGCACATCTCAGCATGCTGAATCTGCATGCTTGCCTTCGTGAGGTCTCTTGGAAGATAGTGAATGTCATGTTCTGTTTCCATCCACTCGCCATCGCCAGAAGTAATCAGACACACTGTGTGCAGGCTTCTGCTCACACTCACACTCCGCTAAGTAGCAAGCCCAGCACTGCTTAGGAGACATGGCCCATGTGCTTTCTGGATCCAGGATCTCATGTAGTTGGGTTGGTCGTGTCATCGGCTCCCCTAGGACCATAGGGCACTTATACACACAGCTTCGCTGTATACATCAGAGATAAACATTTACCAGGTGTCCCATCCCTGCCTTTCCTTCATCTGCTTGATACCTGGGCAGTCTGTCCCTCTGATCAGCTGCAGTGGCTTAGGCTCCACAGTGGCACAGGGGCTGGGACAGTGATGAGAGACAGGAAGAGATGGTCATAGTAGTCATTCCCATGTCCTGTTAGGGGTGAGCTCCACTGCCCTCCATGCCTGTGTGTTTAAGGTAGGCCTGGAGCTTTCCAGAGGGATTGAACCTACAACAAGGGCGGGCAGGGTGGGCTCTGGAGCTTTCCAGAGGGATTGAACCTACAACGAGGGTGGGCAGGGTGGCCTCTGTTCTGTCTGCCCAAGCTCCCAGGAGAGATATGCTGGAAAGCCAGAGAGTGGCAAGCACTGTACCCATGGCACTTGTGGTTCTTTGCCAGGTGCAGAGAGTTTACCCACAAGACTGTATCAACATCATCTCTCCAAAGCAGTCCCTGGCATTCTTTTCTGGCAAGCATGAAAACCCTCTCCTGAGGACACAGAGAGACCAGACAGCCTGGGCAGTCCATCTCCTCTGGTCATTGCCGATAAACTCACCAAGTCAGAGCTTAGATACCACTCTCAGATGATGTGGATTATTTAGAGACAAGCTCAAGCCAGCCCAGAGGGCATAACGCTACTCCCCAGACAGGTGGCCTCAACACCACAACCCCATCCCTCCAATCTCTTACCCAGTGCTCACACCATGGCTTCCTGAAAGAAAGGCGAGTATAACTACACACTTGGCTTGGCTCTCACTGCAAAGTAAAACAAGGCAAGAAGAGAGTAAAATTCTCTTCTCCCTCAAACCAGACCTCCACAGACAGGGGCCAGGGACATTCCCAATTGGCAGAGCTTTGAGTATTATGCTGGGCATGAACCTCGTGGGGAGATAGACACCAGCTCACATGCCACAGTGAAAACTTAACTGTGCATCCCAAGCCTGAGGGGAACAAATGCCAGAAGGCAAAGAGGTGTGTGAGCATGAAGGTGGCCTGCGAAAGTGGGAAAGCCAAGTGGATAGGTGACCTATCCTTTGCCCTTGCCCCCTCAGGTCTGAGCAAACCTCACCCCTAGAGCAGGCATGGTGGCAGTAATGGAACCCACGAGGTAACTCAGCAGCCTGGTGGTTCATCGTATCAGTGGATGTGACTACTGCTTCTGTAGAACGCCCTATGTCCCCTCATTACAAGCAGACCTATTTTTTGTCACGGCTCTAGCTCTCAAAGGTGGCAGCAGCTGCTTGAGACATGTGGAGTCCGTAGAACCCTTTGCATTCTAGGAAGGGCAGTGATTTGTCCTGACCTGGGCCAGCACACGTTCTGGGTACCAGGTAGCACAGCCTCTAGCAACAGAGGCCACGAATGTGGTAGGAGGTGTGGCTGTGGGCACATGGCTGTGGACTCACATCCAAAATCATCCCAGTGGGTGGGTGGAGGATGGTGTAGAAAGCCGGCTCTGCTCACCATGATCCCAATGACTCGCCATGGGAAGGTGGCTGTCCATCCTCACACCAGGCGGTCCCCTTTATCCAAGTGTCACAGAAAGACAGTTCCCATGGCCTCACCGACACTGGTAGATCAGCAGGTGCAAATGCAGTAAATGTGCTTGTAGTGTTTGTTGACCTCAGTCACAAAGGTGGAGCTGAGCTGTTGCTGCAAACCCCATAGGGAAGTTCCTGTGTCATGTGACTCCCTGGGCACCTCTTGGTATTCCAGTGCAGGGATGTGCCTTCCTGAGGCACAGTGACAAGGACTCAGACTTACAGTAGGGCTGCTCACTAGTTCAGCCAGTCAGGACTGTGGCATGTGAGTAAGCGCGTATATTAGTTTCTTGTGCTGTTGCTGTGAAAAAAAAAATACTTGACAGGTTACTTGACAGAAGAAGGGAGGGCTTGCTTTGGCTAACATTTTGGGGTCTAGCCATTCATTTATCACAAAGGCAAAGGCACAGATACAGGAGCAGGAGGCAGCTGGTCAACTTGTCCGCAGTCAGGAAGCACAGAGTGAATGGGAAGTGGGGCTGGGCTGTAACATCACCAGGTCCACTCTCAGTGATCTGCTCCCTGCAGCAAGGCTCTGAGTCCTAAAAGTTCTACAACCCTCAATGGCACCACGGTGGTGGGTGAAGTGCTCAAATACATAAGCCTGCTGGAGACGCTTCTCCTTCAAACCACGATACTCCGTGGTTATGGGAGCAGTGAACACTGGAGCAACCTTGTGGAAGGCTGTGGGCCCGCACACACCCTCTCTACCTGGACCAGAGACTTCATCTCCTGGTTGATGTGCTGGAAGCCATTGGCCACAGTTGGCATCTTTGTCGCCAGAGGTGGTGCTGCCAGGGATCCACTGTGAGCAAACCTGGCATGTGGTCCCCACATGACACACCGGCCCAGGTCAGGATAAGTCGCTGCCCTTCCTAGCGTGCAAAGGGTTCTATGGATTCAACATGACCCAAGCAACTGGTGATATCTCTGAGAGCCACAGATTGGGAATAAAACAAGCGAGAGAGAGAGAGAGAGAGAGAGAGAGAGAGAGAGAGAGAGAGAGAGAGAGAGGGAAGAGAGAGAGAGAGAGAGAGAGAGAGAGAGAGAGAGAGAGAGAGAGAGAGAGACAGAGACAGAGAGAGACAGAGAGAGACAGAGAGACAGAGAGACAGAGACAGAGAGAGAGGAGTTACAGATCTGAAGAGTGCTTTGACATCAGACATGGAGACAGTTTGGCGCTTGCCCAGCAGGACTTCAGCCTTGCTTTGGTCCCATATTTCCTCACGATGCCCCTGTCCTTTCCTTTGGCACAGTAACGTGTATCCTGTGCCGTTGTATGTTGGAAGTGTGTGATCTGCTTTTTGACTCTGATTTCACAGTGAGGAGACTGAATCTCAGGAGACCCTTTGAACGTTGGACTTTTAAACAGTGCTGACGCCGTGACAGACCGCGGGGACTTTCGAAGTTGGTCTGAACGCACTTCTGCATGATGGTATGGCTACAAGCCTATGGGGGCCAAGGAGTGGGAGGTGATGATCTGAGTAAGAATGGCCCCTAGGTCTAAATGTTTGAATGCTTAGTCATCGGGGAGGAGCACTACTTGAGAAGAATTAGGAGGTGTGGTCTTGTTGGAGAAAAGGTGGCACTGGGTGTGGGCCTTGAGGTTTCAAAATCTCAAGCCAAGCCCAGAGTGTCCTATCTTCCTGCTGCCTGTGGATCCAGTTGTAGAACTCCTAGCTATTTCTCTAGCAGCACGTCTGCCTGTGTGCTGCTAGGCTTCCTGCCATGCTGACAATGGACTAAATCTCTGAAACCACACGCCAGCCCCAATGAAATGCGTTCTTTTATGAGTTGCTGTGGTCCTGGTGTTTCCTCACAGCAGCAGGACACTGACTAAGGACATCTGTGAGTGAGTGGGAAATTCGTGATTCTCTAAGGACACATGGGCTAAGAGGAGGATGTTCTCACTGTCACCCTGGTCCCCTGCTGGATAGTGACATCCCATAAGATAAGGCATATTCCTTTCATGTCATCCAAGGCTTCCCGCGTGCTGCTCCTCCAGCCTTTGCTCTTGTTTCCAACTTGGAAACGTTGATTTCTGGGGTCAGCATTGTCACCTGTCTACTCTCAGGGTGCCTTTCCTTCTGACAGCTCCCTTGCTCTGGTTGTCCTGGACAAACAGTCTCTCTGTTGTGTTTTGGGTCTAGCCTCTGAATGATCACCCTTCGAACCCTAACAGGTGTCATCTCTGCAGGTCATTACCCAGGGCACTGACAACTCTCTTCAAGTGCAGATCATTGTTCTGGGGAGGGCAGACCCTATGTGGCTGGACAGAGGCCATAGAACTAGGAAGATTCCTCTAGCCCTGACAGCAGGGAGCCCCAGCACTCCCATTGGGAAAACCTCTGGAGGGGATCAAGGTGCCTGAGGTAGTGTACAAGAATTGGGGTCTCTGGGGTTGGGGATTTAGCTCAGTGGTAGAGCGCTTACTTAGGAAGCGCAAGGCCCTGGGTTCGGTCCCCAGCTCCGAAAAAAAAAAAAAAAAAAGAATTGGGGTCTCCTTGCTTGTACCCAGCACTCTTGACACATGTGTGTTAAATAAAAAAAGCAGTGTATGTGTGGATGCTTGTGTGACTTTTAAAAGAGAATTCCTTCTGCCAAGAGTATTTCAACCAAGGCGGCCGGAGAGCAGTCCCATTTAGAGGAGAGCAAGCTTAGAAAGGCCAGGTAAGGTAAGAAGTGCATCTTCCAGTGGAGAGCTGAGCTTGCAAAGAGTAATAATCTATTTTCCAGCAGCTCATAATGAGTGACGCAACCCAAAGTAGTGACTATGTGAGGTAAGGCTGTGCTGCCTGCAGACCGGCTCCTAGATGTTGATCTTGGTATCGAGGGGCTTAGAATGGGTTCCTAGAACAGAGGCCCTCTAGTCCTCAAGATGCAAAGCTCAGACCTATGACTTGTACATAAAGCTTTTGCATCTACCACGACCATAGTGAATGGTGGGTACTAGCACCCCCCCCCCAGAACAGGGCACAGCAAGAAGGATGGTCTGTTCTGACAACTGCATCAGCCTATGTGTGCCCTGCAGCGCCTGTCAGTCTTCAGGAGGTGGGGAGGAGCTTAGGTAACTGGGGCTGGTCCCTGTCTCATATAATCCATTGTAATAGCACAGCATTGACATAGAGAGATGGGAATTTTGAAAATGTTTCCTGGGGCTGGAGAGATAGCTCAGTGGTTAAGAGCATTGGCTGCTCTCCAGAGAACCCAGGTTCAATTCCCTGCACCTACATGGTCACTCAACTGTCTGTAAGTCCAATTCTAGGGGATACAGTGCCTTCTACTAACCTCCATGGGTACTGTACACATGTGGTGCACAGATATACATACAGGTAAGCACCCATAGATATAAGATATTATTAATAGTAGTAATAGTAACATAATTGAAGTAGAAATTTAAGGTTTCTTTGGAAAGTCAATTGTGTTGGGTGGTGTTTTGCTTGGACAAACACATGGAGGAATGTTTTCCTGAAGTGGACACAACATTTCACTGATGCAGACACAGGTGAAGGGATGTTCTGCTAAAGCTAACACGTGAACGGACACATGAATGAAGGATTCTTTGCTAACAACACACGTGTATTGGCCTGCCTTACATTTCGTAGTTGAGCTCCATTTGTCAGGACTCTGCAGACTCAGGCTGATTAGATACACATATTGAAGCAAGACAGGCACTGAGGCAAGGCACGTTATGTTTGGAGGGTGTAAATAGGACTTGACGGACAATGACTGAGGTAGGCTTGCTGGTACACTTAGCTGTACAATGCTTGTTGGTCTCACATCTTCGCTGATCTTCATTTCCCTGAGAGAGGCACAGTCTAGAACTTCTCCAGCTGTTCCTCCCTTGTCCCTCTTACTGACTCAAGCCAAGGCTGAGGCCTGGCTGCTTCTGCTAGGTAGTGCCACTGTTGCTGATTCCCGTTTGCTATCCCAACTCTATCAAAATGGACTGCTGGTGTATCCGTGAAGTGTTTGCAAGGGGATGGAGCTGCCACTGCGGACCTGTGAATTGAACTGCCAATTTCCAGACAACGCAGCTAGGAGTTGTTTCAAATAATCATTTCTAAACAGTTCCACTTCCCATATCTTTTCTTTCCCACTCCCTCTGGTGAGTGAAGGGCTAAAATGGAGGTTAAAGCACTTAAGAACTACCATTAAAATGAGGTTTGAAACATTTAAAGTTACAAATAATTTTTTAAAGTTTCACCTAAAGAAAACTTCCAGAATAGTGGACTAAAGATCTCTAAATTCTATCAGTCTAGAAAAATCAAGGAGCACGCTTGATAAGTTGATCAAAATCAATCTCTGGATCCTGACTGATCTTGAGATCCCGCAGAAGCAGTAATAAGAGTCTGTCAGAGTTACAACCTGCCTGCTAGGAGCCTGAAGTCCCACTCGCCAGATTCTGGAAGACTTCTCACTCCAAGAAATCTTTACCTAGGGCTGGTGAGATGATCCATCAGTAAAAGAGTTCACTACAAAGCCTGTTAACCTGAGTTTGATTCCCAGAACCCTTGAAAAAAAAAAAGCCAGATGTGTTAGTGCACATTTATAATCCCAGAATGCCATCCTCCATCAGCAAGGTGGAAGTGGAGGTATGAGAATCTTCCAGAAGCGGTTTGGCCAGCTAGCCAGCAGTCGATGGTGTGATTATTCCGTGCAGGAGAAGCTCCAAGCCAGAGGCTGTCTCAACAAGGAGGAAGGTGAGAGCAGACTCCTGGAAGTTGGCTTCTAACCTGCATGCATGTGCCACAACATTGCTTCTGCTTACCCCACCTCTTAAATTAAATGTTTAAAACAGAAAAGACATTCATATCCAAACATGAGCTGAGCCATAGGCAGACTGGGCAGATACTTCAATGGCCACACAAGATAAAGAAATCAGATCTCACAGGAAATCCACCAGGTAAACAAGTGACAACAAAACCAAATAAGAAGAAACAAAACTGTGGAGTGTGGGAGGAAAAATTTGACTTCTAGAGCTTCACGATATATTGCTCAAAACATCCACATTTCAGCAAAAGCTTATGAAGCCTTCGAGAAAACAGGACAATATAGCTAATAGATGAAGGCAATTTTCTAATCGACAGAATCTGTCCCCAAGAAAGTCAGAAGCTAAATTCACTCAGCAAAACTTTTAACTCATCTATTATAACTATGTTTTTAAAACTGAAGGACACTGGGAGGATGCCAGTAAGTAGAGGATATCAATAAATCAATAAATAATCAAACAGATTCTGCTGCTGAAAAATATAACTAAATGAAAAACTTATTAGATTAAATGAACAGCAGATCTGAATTAACAATAGAGGTGGTGGGGTTGGGGATTTAGCTCAGTGGTAGAGCGCTTGCCTAGCAAGCGCAAGACCCTGGGTTCGGTCCCCAGCTCCGAAAAAAAGAAAACAAACAAACAAACAAACAAACAAAAAACCAATAGAGGTGGTGAACTTGATACTGGGAAAATTGAGATCAGAACTTCCAAAATCATTTTAAAATTCGTCTACATGTTCTAGAAGCTTGGTTAAGTTTCTTGAGTAGAATGAACTCAAAGGGATCTACACCTGGGCACTTAACGATAGTGAAGAGAGACAGAGAGGCAGAGAGACAGAGAGGCAGAGAGACAAAACCTGACCCTCACTAGCAAAGACACAATTGTCCTGATACCTAAAGCCAGCAAGTGAAGAGGATGAGGGGAAGGACTAGAGATCAGAATTCTTTATGAGGATTAAGTTTCTTATTCCTTGCGATCAGTGGAATATATCCCAAGACCATAAGGCCTGTGCAACATACAAAATCAATTAATGGAATGCCTAGGGCTGAAAGGAGGAGAGGTTGATTAGCTCACAGACTTCGAGAGTGGAAGAGGCTGATAGGCCCTCCTGGTAGATGGCAGAGTGTACGGAAGGGGAGGAGTGTACGGAAGTGAGAAGCCGGAATGGTGGGGTAGGGTCAAGCTTAGACCTCTCCAATGACCACCTAGTACCTCCCACTGGATTGCCTTGCACCCCCTGACTTAAGGACAGTCCACAAGGTTCTGCCCTTAAACTCACCACTTGAGCAGTGGGCCATCAAGAGACCCACAGTATATAAATCTCCAACTTCTGGGAACAAAGTTGACCAGGGAATGAAAGTTCAGAAAGATCTGATTGGTACTAAGCCTCTAGTGGGAAAAACATGAAAAAACAAACATTTTTTCCTAGTGGAGTGGGGTGTTGAAAGGACACAGGACAGAGCAAGAAAAGCTCTCATTGGTCAAAGCTGTTGATTTGGCAACAATGATGCAAGAATAGCTCTCATTGGCCAGAGCTGTCGGTTTGGCAACAATGATGCAAGAAGAGCTCTCATTGGTCAGAGTTGTGGTTTGGCAAGAAGAGCTCTCATTGGCCAGAGCTGTCGGTTTGGCAACAATGATGCAAGAATAGGAAATGCCACCACTCCATGAACCATGAATAAACATGAGAGAAGCAATAATCACCCCCAAAGCAACATGGCAGCCAACTCATGAAAATGACACTCTATCCTAATTCAAAAGTCTCCTTTAAAATCCCCAGGAACAGGACAGGAGAGATGAGCTTGGTTCTCAGCACATGAAGTATAGTGGAATTTCCCCTTAATTGATTAAATAGCAAAGACAACAAGAAGCCAATCACTGGGAGAGGAGGCGGACCTTGTAGGTCCGAGAGAGAGAGAGAGAGAGAGAGAGGGGGGGGGGGGGGGGGGGGGGGGGGGGGGGGGGGGGGGGGGGGGGGGGGGGGGGGGGGGGAGAGAGAGAGAGAGAGAGAGAGAGAGAGAGAGAGAGAGAGAGAGAGAATAGAGAACTTCCTTGGACGGAAGTAGACCAAGGCGGACAAGATGGTACAGGAAGTGATAGTTCTAGTGGTAGAATCCATCAGGATCAGCCACTGGAAGATTTCTAACAGAATAGTTGGTGAGTTTAGGATGATAGGTTCCGCGCCCAGCGATTGTGTTATCTGTTGATTCTAAACTAAGATTGTCTGGTGTTTTCCATTTCACAGTGATTCAACTGAGCTCCAGGGAAAGGTAACCGCAGTGGAGCATGGGTTTGTGAGAGTGCGCCCCCAGCTAGCTGTGGAAATTTGGGGATTCCTTATCGGTTTGGCAGCAGCCAGCCACGGGGCTTAGATTACTGGGAATGTAAGCGGGTTCCATGGCAAATGAACTGCAAGAAGTTGGGTAGATGCTTCATGGGGTTAGCCATGGATGCCTAGAGACCGCCAAGGCAGGAGAGTAACCTGCTATAGTGTGGATTTTTTTTTAATATTCAGGCAACAATGAAGCAGCTCACAATACCAATGTAACTCAGGCTCCAAGGGACCTGATGCCCTCTTTCAACTTCATCTGGCATGTGCCAAGACATACACACCATACCATACCACACACACACACACACACACACACACACACACACACACAGAAACACACATACAAAGAAACAGAAAGACAGAGTTTGCACACACAGATACAGAAACAGACACAGAAATAAACACAGAAACAGAGACACACAGAGAAAGACACACACACAGAGAAAGACAACAGATACACAGAGAGACAGAAACACACACACAGATAAAATCTTATTTTTAATATGGATATAGGCAATATCCTTCAATGAAATTGGTAGGCAGATTTTGAAGAACAGATTTGAATAACCTAAAAGTATTCTATCTCAAATTAACTACAAGTGGGAAAATAGCTAACTTCACGAAAAGAGAATCAGGCAGGTACCACTTTAATCTAGGGTCAAGGTCAACACACCCAAAGGACACAGTGGCCTCTCACATCCTGGATACGTTGTTCTCAGACATTCTTGACCGGAATCTATAACCACAAAGCTCTAAGGAAACAAAATGAACTTGTCTGTGTGCATTCTTCAAAATACCTGAGCTGTACTCTTCAAACGTATGAAGGCCCACGGTCATGGTTGGAAGATGGAGGAACATCCTCCACACTCCACAGGTTCTCTGACTGGGGAGCGGGGCTGCAGAAGGTAGTACCCAGCCCGCAGTCCTCGCCGTACTCTGGGCTCCTCCCACCATAGACCCCGCTGCTGTGGTGTTCTGCCCACGTACGTACGTACGTAGCACGTACATGCAGCCGAGCTCAGAAACCATGAGCCAAATGAAATTCTCTGTTAAGTTCTGCATTTGACTTACGAGGATGCAGTAAAGGAGGCGGTAGCGAGGAACATCCACAAAGCATGAGAACAGAGGAACCTCTCTGCAGAGAGGCCAAGCGGACATGACACCTGAATGCAGACACAATCGGATTAGAGGGGAAACAGATGAAATTCAAATGACGCCTACAGTTTCGTTTAAAAGCTGACTAAAAGAGATGTGTGCACGACTGGGACTATGGCCCTGATGGTAATCTAAAATAATCCTTCAGAATAGAGTATTGTAACAGCCTCAAAAATACTAAAGACATGTCTAAAACCGGGTCTAAAACTTCCAGATAATAGAATGAAATGTCACTTACCAACTACCGCCGTTTTTAATTCTTGAGATTTACCTATTTTATGTGTATGAGCATTTCGCCTTCATGTATGTGTTTGCCTGGCACCTGGAAAGGCTGTAATGGGGTGTGAGATTCCCTGGATCTGGAGTTATGGATGTCCATGAGGACCAAACATGGATCCTGGGTGAGACCTAAGAGTGCTAACCACTGGGCTATCCCCCCAGCTTTCTGAATTATTTAATGTGGCTGAAACTGTCTTAACATTTGGTATCAGAAATGGCTATTACAAGAAAGGGAAAGCAGAGGTCATGTTTATTTGTGGGAATGAATTTCTAAACGAGTAAAACAGTTGAAAATGACACTCGGCAATGTGAAACAGGCAAACATTTTTAAAAGGGCAGACTTGACGGAGGAATAGGAGGATCGGGAAGTCTAAAGTCAGGAGCCATGAGTATTAGTTAGACTGACTTCTGAGTATACTGTTTTTTATTCTCTCCATAGCTGACTGGGGAGATGTCCTTCTCAGAGGTCTCAGTAGCCCCCTCGAGGGCGACTCGAGGAACTGGGAGTCTGTTTTGTTCTAACCTCTGAGATTTTACAGATGTCTGCTCTGAGGTGACTCCCAACCACAGTCCTACATCAGTAGAACAGAGGATGCGAGAAAACTTGGGACACACAGTGGGAACACACCACATGCAGTTCAGAAATTGGGCAACGCTCCCCCAACTAGTGGAACTGCTGCAAGTGGCTGCTGGAGAGACTGGGTGTAGGCTGAGGTCCCAGCCTTCTGCTGTTTTGAGAGACTGAATGTCTATCTAACTGTGGCTTTGTTTCTCAACTTTGGTATCTCAGGGATGTGACCCCCTTTTTCTGGATCTGAGCACGGTGCCCCACAGAGTATCAGAAAAGTAGGCATACCCTGCGGTGCCCCCAACAGTCTTGAGCGGAACTAGAGGGCTTTGCGGGTGCCATTAGGGTGCCAAAAACAGATGATGGGGGGACCGTCCTTGAATGGCCTTGCGTCATCACATGATCCCCTAAAGATGGGCAGGGCTCCTTCAGGGGAAGGGAATGGGTTATGAGAAATTAAACAGAAGGAATGGCCCTTCGGGTGGCTTTGAAGACCCAGGAAGCTACACAGCAAGGATTTCCAAACAGCAAGTGATCTTGAAACAGAACCTGGCTGATAGCCAGAGATGAAGGCACTCATGGCCCAGGAACCGGCTTCTGCCAACAGCTGCACAGCCTGAAAAAAAAACCCCTGAAGTTCGGCAAGTTAACACCACCCTCCTCACATCGTTGGCAGTGACCCTGAGGTCCTGAGTGGAGAACACAGTTGGTTGCTGACCTGTAAAACCAACAAGATGGTAGACAGTTGGAAGGTATGGGAATCTAGCTATAGAAATTCATTCTCTCTCTCTCTCTCTCTCTCTCTCTCTCTCTCTCTCTCTCTCTCTCTCTGTTGAGAGGAGCAGTCTCCACCCAAGTTGATTCTGTCTGTGCAGACTCAAGGAACAGAATCAGGTCTGGAAACAAGGATCCTTTATGTAAGTTCTGCTTATGGTGGCAGTGCAAAATAGTAAGGAAAATTTTGGGCCCACTGAATAGACATGGATGGGAGACAAAAGGAACTACCGTGTGTGGCATGTAACATTAAAAAACAATCCACGCTATCACTGGCTAGACACTAGCCGACGATCTTGGTCTATTCTCACCCCGGTACCAATACCATGTGTTTCCCTTTTGCCAAAGCATGTCCTACCAGAGTTGGGCTCTGCCTCTCCAGAGCCCCAACATAGTTCTCTCCTCCCCTCCCAACCAGCTCAGCACTCCCAAATTTCCATGGCTGGCTGGGGTGCACTCTCGCAAACCCACTTTCTGCCACAGTTACCTTTCCCTGAAGCTCAGTTAAATCTCAGTGGAAGGAAAACACTAATCTTAGTTTAGAATCAACAGGTAACACAATCACTGGGCAAGGAATCTAGCATCTTAATTTCACCAACTATTCTAAGTTAGAAATCTTTCCAGTGGCGGATCTTGGTCTCCTTGCTCCCACAGTCCAAAAAGGCCATCCCCTCTTCCTGCCTTCCCTCTTCCGCTCTTGGACCCGGAAGTCCCGCCTCCTCCTCGCCCAGTGATTGGCTTCTTGTATTCATTACTTTCATCAATTAGGGAAATTCCGCTACAGCCGCGATGTCCCACAAGCGAGGAATATGTGGTGGACCTCAGCTCTAGATGTGAAAGGAATGCAGCACAGGTGCTGGGGTAAGGTCACAGGGAATGTGTGGCCTTGCACAGGCTAAGAGAGGAGATGCACTACCAGCTTAAGATTGATGAGTGGAATCCCAGAAAGTCAAGGACCTCTCTTGATGGCACTGCTGATAAAAACAAGCTGGAGCATGATGTGTAGAAGCCTGAAGCAACGAAGGTGACACGAGGTGCACACCTGCGCTTCATGGAGACCGAGAACCGTGAGCAAGGAAAAGGAAACCCCATGGAAAGTCCACAAAAGGTTTGGTGCACATTTCTGTGGTGATGATAAAATAGGGAGCAGGCAAGAGAAAGTCTTTGCCCTCACTGCCATGGGGTAAATGAGGACTTGACTTCCTCTAGCTAGTAACACACACAGATGCACACACACACACACACACACACACACACACACACACACACACACGGGCCAGAGAGGCTGGAGAGCCCCTGAGAGAGGCCATCCCTCAGAGGAAACAGTCTGAGAAATTGTCCAGTGTCACCCCAGACCCAGCTATTTTGTGCTGGCAGAAAGCACCCCCACTTTGATGAGCATTTGCAAGTTCCCCTAAAACCTGACCAATATACCCCCTAATACATCAATTATACATTAGCTTTAAAAATAAAATATCAACAAGGAATACCAGAGTCTTACTAAGAATTTGTTTACTGACCCTTTAGGTCCTGTGGCCTCCCTTGGGTCTATGATCCCCGTTCATGCTGCCAGACTATCCCAAGAGCCACCTAATAACCCACAAAAGCACATCTACCCTGCATACAAGGAGGTACCAATAGACAAGAGCACACAAAAGGTGACAGTTGGCAGAAACAAAGTCTCTATTGAATAGGGAATGGACAAGTGTGTGGGTGGACGGGAGGGTGGATAGATGGATGGATGGATAGACAGACAGATGGATGGATGGATGGATGGGTAGACAGGTAAGTAGATGATTGGAATGTGAAGTGTAAACTTTAAGGGATCAGTTGTGTTGGGTGGTGTTTTGCTGGGGCAAGCATGCGAAGGAACGTTTCATTGTTAAAGTGGACACAGGTGAAAGGCTAAGGCAGACTTGCAAGGGAACATTTCACTGGAGCAGACACAGATGAGATGTTCTCCTAAAGCAAGCTCGTGAAAGGACACGTGATGAAGGATGCTTTGCTAATGACACACATGTATTGATCTGCCTTACATTGTTTAGTTGAGTTCCATTTGTCGGGACTCCATAGAGAGAAATGCACCAAAAAACTTCTGGTGCTGTGCTGCAGTTTCTTGGGGCTTTCCTGAACTTAGACTGATTGGCAGAGCGATGTCGGCTGAGACAGATGCACATGCTGAGGCAAGACCTCTGGAGGACATGTGATATGTGGAGTGAGTATAAATAGAACTCGACGGATGGTGACTGAGGCTGAGGTAAACTTGCTTATAGAACTAGCTGTGCAATGCGTGTGGGTCTGGTGTCTTCATTGGTCTTCACTTCTCTGAGAGAGGCACTGTTGAGAACTTCTCCTGGCTTTCTTCCCGGTCCCTCCTGCTGACTCGTGCCAAGGCTGAGGCCTGGCTGTGTCTTGCTATGTCATGCCACCACTGCTGCTGACCTGATATTTCCATGAAGTGTTTGCAAGTGGATCGAGCTGCCAGCTGCTGACCTATGAACTGAACTGCCGATTTCCAGGCAACACAGGCAGGAGTTGCTTTCTAAACAGGTCCACTTCCCCTGTGTCCTTTCTTTTCCACATCCTGTGGTGGGTGGTGGGTTACAAGGGAGGTAAAGCATTTAAGAACCACCATCGTTAAAAATAAAGATTGAAAAGAAAGTTACAGGAGTGGATGAGTAGGTGAATAGATGACTAGATAATCAACGGATGAAATTCTAAATACTTGAGTAGCTAAATGGGTGAAGAGTGGATGGAAGGATGGGCAGTGAGTGGATGGATTGAGTAGATAAATAAGAGATAAATAAGATAAATGTATGGATGGATTACCAGATGGATAGGTAAGTAGATGATAGGGGATGGATGGGGGGATGGACAGATGAGCACGTGATGTATGGATTAGATAGATGAATGGAGGAGAGTTCGATGTCTACATGAATGTAAGATGAATTGTTGGAGTAGAAAGATGATAAAAATGATAGATGGAAGAACCTATAAAGAGATGGATGGATGTTTGGGTGAGAGCATAGACAGATGGATGATAAGTGGATAGATGGATGGATGTTTGAATGGATGATTGATGAGAGGATAATAGATTGATATATTACCAGGTGAATAAGATGGATGGATGGAGTGGGTGGGTGAATGGATGGGTGGGTGGATGGATATATGGATAGATGGGTGGATGGTTGAGAGGATGGCTGAGTGGGTGAGTGAATAGACGGATGGATGGATGAATGGATGGATGGGTAGATGGCTGAATGGATGGACAAGTGTATGATAGGTGGGTAGATGGATGGATGTTTGAATAGATGATTGATGAATAGATGACAGATTGACGTATTACCAGAAAAATAAGATGGATGGATGGGTAGACGGATGATAGATGGGTGGGTGATGGATGGATGAATGGGTGAGTGGGTGAATGGATGGATTTGTGGTTGGATGTATAGATAGATGGGTGGATGGCTGGGAGAGTGGGTGAGTGCACAGATGGATGGATGGATGGATGGTTGAATGGATGGATGGTTGAATGGATGGATGGATGGATGGATGGTTGAATGGATGGATGGAGGTGAATGATAGGTGGATAGATAGATGGATGTTTGAATGGTTGATTGATGGATGGATGATAGATTGATGTATTACCAGATAAGATGTATGGATGTATGTATGTATGGATAAATGGATGTATGTATGGATGGATAAATGGATGTATGGATGGATAAATGGATGGATGGATAAATGGATGGATGGATGGATGGATGGATGGGTAGATGGGTAGATGGGTGTATGGGTGGGTGGGTGGAAAAATAACGTGGACGATGAGTGGATGGATGACATGGCATGGGCTCTCCTGAAGCCCCCACTGGAAGCTTTCATTAGATCACAGAATACCACCAACAGCTCTCTGAGCTTCAGGAATCCTAGCAAATGAGCATCCATACTGACAGGAAGATTTATCATTTTTACCCTTTCCAAAAGAGACAATATTCTCAGTGTGTCCAAGGTAAGTCAAGACCAGTAGCAGTGACTTCCATTGACTGATGGAACTGGGAAAGATCGCTTTTGGGTCCCCCAGCTTGAGCTCTTAAAAAATTATTTATGTGTATGTGCATCTGTTTTTTGTGGGTAAGTGCACATGTATGTGGTTGCTCATGGAAACCAGTAGGCTTTGGCAGTTGAGAGCCACCCAGTGAGGGTTCTGGGAAACAAACTTTAGTCCTCCACAGAAGTAGCAATCACTCTCAACCACTGGGCCATCTCTCCAGCCCCTTGAGGGGTTCATCTCCTCTGAAAGGAAAATAGCAAAGAAATAACTATCCAACGAGTACTTGATACAGTAAAATACAGTCAGCAACTGACTTTTAAGAGTTCCTGGGAATATTAGAAGGCTCGGCAGTGTATCAGAAGGGAGAGTGTGTTGACAGATAGCATAGAGAAAAGATAGGTGTCAGAGCAGTGGTCTCTATGGGGAAGAGCTCAGCCAATGAACAGAGGACAGGAGAAGTCTTTGCATGCCAAGGCCACACCCAAGAAGGCTGGCAGCTCCTAACCAGGGTGTGAAGGCCCAGCAGAGAAGGCCCTGCCAAAGCTCTGTTTGAACAAAAGTCACAGAGTCCCAAACTAAGGAAGGAAGGAAGAGACCACCAGTTTCCATAGGGAAACGGTTCACTACATGGCATTTTTTAATTGCCATCCAAACAACAAGGCCAGCCACAAGGTTCCACAGACCTTGCGCCCACGGTGGTTTCCACGGAGACCCACCACTGGCCTGTTGCACAGAGCATTAGTGGGCTTCGTGCATGCCAATAAAAAAGTAAAAGCCACTGTTAAAATTGAAGCCCTGGCACATGCCTGGCTCAGATCACAGGGGAGCGGGGCTTTTGCGCTGGAATTTGCAGCATCTGTCCCAATTAAGCCTTGTTTTTTAGCTTAAAGATATTAGTCCGATCACTAGTGTTCTGTTTGGAACATGAATGGCGCATTGTTCTGCCCGGAGCAGCCCTGCAGACGCTCAGACACCATTAAACGGCTTTGCGGCCCAATTAGAAGTGGAGGTGGGCTGGCTGTGGGGCAGGGGCTGACCACCAGGGCATAACACTGGACGGACATGGCAGGGGGTGGGGAGGGGGGACTAACTCAGTCCATGTGTGGAGAAGGTGGGCTTCAGCATGCAGGTCTCTGGCTTCATCATGAGGCTCATCCATCTTGAGGGTAACCACTGCTCAAATGTGGTGGTCAAGTGGGGGAGCAGCAGTAGTCTGTGAAACTGGACATATGGCTCCAGGCTAGCTGCAGGACCCAGAGCACTAGTTGTATAGGAGGGACCCAGCAGGCTTATGCCCATACCCGCTGGCCCAGTCACCAGGCTCTCCCACCCTGCAGCATCACACAGACTCACTCCCATGCAGAAATTTACGCATGTACATGTGCACACATGCACACTCGTGAGTATACATGTGTGGTCTCACATTCACTAACATGCGCTCACACATATAATCTACACTGGGCATGTCATACCATATGCACGTCTGTGTCCCTGGTTAGAAGGACATCCCTTTATGGTCTGCCTGTTTTCCACCGTAATGTCAATAACCAGGTATTTTCAAGACCCCTGGCCATCTGAGTCCACAAATAGCTTCCTTTGCTCATCAGACCAAAGAATTCGATTCCTAGAACCAGTATAGAACCATTTCTGAACCGGAAGGCCTGTGTGCCCGGACAGACTGTAGATCCTCCTCACCTCAGGGCATCTTGATCATGAGCAAAGTTAAGGCTTTCCTAAGTCCACATAGAAAATGAAATTCCCATCCAGGAGCTGGTGACGCACATGCTCAGTTCATGACTGTTCTCTAAGCTGCCTTCCCAGATGCCAGTTAAACGTCAGAATCCCAGTGCCCCTGTAGTAGGCTTACCTATGCATTTGGTTATGATCCATGCTCATCATGACTTGGGCAGGTCCCCCTGTGGCCGGCGTCAGGGTGTGCGCTTAGCTGGCCCAACAGCTCTGAGTAGTAGAGAGTGGGTGGTCACAGCTGTCCTGGAGAAGCCCTTGATGAGCTGTCCCAGCCTGGGCCAGATAACCCTTCTCACCCAGGGCAGAATTCACCACACGCAGCCTCATTCCACAGCTAAGCAAATGGAAGCCCGTCTTTATCCAGGACCACATAGCAAGCTAGGACCAGGCGAGAGTACACTGCTGTCGGCACGGGCCCCATCTCTGGATTTCAGGCTGCTCCAGAGATGTCACGCTGCTCCTTAGAAAAGTTGCTTCCCCTGACACTGACTCGGGGAACACCGTGCCACCTGAGCTACCATGCTGACCCTCACACTGCAGCACAGTGCAAGTGACCAGCGTGTGAAGCATCCTTCACCCATGGCACAGGCCGTGCCCCACAGAGGTAGCCTCAGCCAGCCCGCTAAGCCACCAAAGGCCTTCACAGCCTCTTCACTGCCAGTTGACATTTCCTGCAGACCTTTCAGGACAAAAGTTCTCATACTGTCACAGGAACAGCATTAAGGGACAACGTAACACCAATGTATGTGGATGCACATGATGTCCGGGGGTGATAAGTAGATCAGTGATATTAGGTTAAGTCATATGAAAATACCACTTTTGCCATTTAAAGAGATTGAGATATAAAGAGATAACTGCCTATGGTTTGATAGGAGCTGGCTGGACAGTTGGCTTGCTGGATGGATGGGTGGGTAGATGGGTGGGTGGGTGGGTAGGTGGATGGATGGATGGTAGGTGGATGGATGGATGCATGCATGGGATGGATGGATGGGGGGGTGGATGGATGGATGGGTGGGTGGATGGGTGGATGGATGGTGGATGGAAGGATGGGTGGATGGGGGTGGATGGGTGGGTGGGTGGGTGGATGGGTGGGTGGGGTGGGTGGATGGATGGTGGGTGGGTGAGTAAGTGAATGGATGAGTGGATGGGTGGATGGTTGAGTGGGTAAGTGGGTGGATGGATTGATGGATGGATAGATAGATGGGTAGGTAGGAAGGTAGGTGGGTGAATGCATGGATGGATGCGTGGATGAGTAGGTGGGTAGGTGGATGGATGGGAAAGGAAATTATGGGCAGATCAATTGATAATTTGATGAATTGCACAGACTATAAGTAGAGACGTATTGTGGAAAAATACAAGTAAATGAAAGGTAAGGTTTTTAATGTTTTCTATTCCCTCCTATTATCTTGTATAGTAAGTGGATGGATGGATGGATGGATGGATGGATGGATGGATGGATGGATGGATGATAGGTTACATGCTTCTATAGTAAGCATACATAAATACCTGTATATATCTAGACATAGAAAGACAGACAGACAATCTTCATTCCAAACTCTGGAGAGAAAGCATTGGCCTCTCATTCCTGAATCTAGGAAGAGGAATTCCAACACTCAATGCCAGGAAGCTGTTCTGTCCCAGCCTTCAAGTCTGAAACAGTGGGGCCTCTTTTTCCCCCTGCTCAGTCAGCCTCTGCCATGACATCACCCCCACGGTGTGAAACTCGAGAAGCGCTGTGGGAAACGCTGGAACTGATTGATCTGTGAGCTGGTGTCCAGGAGGCTGAGGGGCCAGCCCGAGACAGCAGCTGGTTGTGTCTCTCACCAGTGACAGGGCCAGGAGCTGTGTCTTCATCCCGCAGTCCCGAAACTGGAGAACACAGTGAGTGCGTGTCACATTTCCAATGAGCACCAGGGACTGGCATGGCCCTGGAGGAAACACATATATGTGCATGGTTCCTTCCCAAGGTTTCCACCCTTTTCATTCTCACACCATCTGCCTGCCCCCTGCCTGGCTCCTTGGGTGGGCTACAGTTGTCTTTTCTCCACAGAAATGGCAGAAGATGGGGAGGGCTGGGGGAGGCTGTCTAGGTACACATGGATGCTGAAGCCAAACTTACTAGCCACCTGGAGGTGGACACTAGCCATCCATGCTACTGGACCCGCATCTGGAGAGAGATCTGAGGTGCTCCTTTGAGTGTGAACTGTTTCACTATTGGGGTCAGATTATGAGTGGATTTATATGAGGGCCAGGGCAGAGGTCTCATAGTCTCAAGGGACATCTTCCCCCTCAGCTCTCTTGTAAGGCACGGGCATTTAACTCCTGGGAGCCTCAGAGTTACAGACCATAAAACAGGAAACTGCCCACTCAAAAGCAATCGAGGCAGCCTGTGGCAGGCTCATGGTTCTGCCTGGCGCCTGGGACAGAACTTCCGACCCTGGTTCCTTTTGCAAGTGGAGGAATCACCTCTGTCCCTGTGAGGTGGAGCTGGGATGCCCTCTTCCCTCCACCAGGTAGGTGTGGCGTCCTTTTCATCCGTGCCGGACACTCTGACGGGCCGGACCTTCTCTGTTACCTTTTGAACTACTCAAGTCCTCAGTGCATGAGTCCCCAGGCCCGTAGACCTCTTATTATAGGAAGGGCAGATCACTTGGGATCTGCAGGACAGTGTGGTAGTACCTGGGTCCAGAAACACTCATTCCTAAAAGTCCTTGGCTCCACTCCTGGCTGTCAAGGTGACCAGACGGCCACACTCAGCACTGATATCAGAGATGAGTTGCTTCAGGACCTAATATATCAGGGAGGGCCATGGACCTACCAGAGAGCCCCAGCTAATCCCACGGGGGTTTCTATTGCCACTTTGAGGAACTTTCTAGCATAGGCCAGCTCTATTTCCTGACTTTTCGAATGACTCTGAGAGCCCAAAACTGTTATGGTTTCCAAATTTTCACTGGAGGAGCTGGGCTCAGAGAGACAAAGACAGTTAATGTCAGGCTACTTCTGAGAAGTAGTGTGGTGTCTGTAGGCTTGCTGCTTAGAATATGGTCTCTCTGGAGTCAGGTGCAGGCCAGGGCACTGTCCCAGTCACCCCAAGGAGCCTGCCTGATGCCCTGCATTAGCTAATACAACACACAAAGGGATGCTAAGAAAAAAAAAATCAATTTACAGTGGAAGGGCGATCTATTTCAGAGTGAAAAACAATCACCTTCGTGCTCCAGAGAAATGGGAGAAAGCACTTATTTAAATTGCTGTCTTAGAACTACACAGAAGCTATTTTCAGAAACCCCATGAATGCCTTTTCCTTCCCATCCCACGGAAACCCACTGCCAGTCCACCCTGCATGCCTGCTTAGGTCTGCAGAGACCCTAGACCCCCAGAACGCAGCACCAGGCCTCCCTCGAGCAGGGCCGACCAACCATGGCCCAGGCAGGCAGGGCCCAGGGCTTTTCTGAAGCCATTAAAACAGGGAACTTGGACGGATTGTAGAAAACATTGCCTTTGCAGAATGGCCGGGAGGGGAGCGACAGGTCAGGCCCCCTCGCTGAGGCAGTTAAAAAGTAACACAGCCCCCAAATCACATTAAATATGTTAAGCAAACACACGGCAGGCGGCGGGGATATTAGGTCATTTCTCATAAATATTAATACCGGGGACTTTTCCAACGGGCGAAATTACAGAAACAAAGATGCCCCTTCAGGTGCAGTCTCGCTTGCTGGTAGTCCTGGACCGGGCCCAGCAGGGGAGGGGTCAAGTCAACCCAGCATCCAAAAAAGACTTCTTGGCAAATATGGACCCCTGAGCCATGTGTTAGCACACAGAGGCAGAGTGAGGGCCAAGCACCCAGTGAGGTCAAGCCATTCCTCCCCAGGCTGTGGCCCTGCACCTCTCTGGGACTTCAGAATTCACACTTAACCATCGTGGGCGCCCAGCATCCACACCTGACACCTTCCCAGGCTAAAGGTCTGTGAAGGAAGTAACCAAGTTGGCCACCTTGGCCTCACGGCCCCTTCTGCAGGAGCCAGGACCCCTGTGTGTCTAGAGCAGGTCTGGCTTTCCAGGAGTAGCCAGTGAAAGATCTCAAAGGCACAAGGAATGCTCCTACGCTCTCCTTAGGGTTCTCTCACTGCTGCCTACCTGTTGGGAGCATAGTGCTCACCTGGACCCCACAGGTACAGAGACGGTGGCCCTCAGCCCACAAGCATAGCCAAGGGGGTGGGGATTGGTCTGTTACCTGGTACACAGCTCAGAAAGGTTGTCCTGAGAGGCTGGGGTCCTGACACCTGACAGCTTGTCTTTCTACCTCTTTCAGTCTGAAATAGTCTGGAAAGGGGCAGACAGAAGAGGCCATCTTCAGGGACCACAGTAAGTTCCAGACTTTCTCAGACATCAGGACTGCTAAAGAGTAACTTGGTCCAAGCTCAAGCTGACAAGATACAGGGAGGAAAAGATTTGGAGGAAGGAAGCTTCGCTATAGCCATTCGCAACAACTGCACGGCATCCACCACCCACCTGTGGGCCTTCAGGCCAGGGGATAGGCGGCAGGAACTTAGTCCAACGGCTTCACTGGCCTCATAATGCCACGATATAGAGGCTCCCATAACCCCTTTCTCCTCCCCTGGGACTCCATTGTGTGTGTGTGTGTGTGTGTGTGTGTGTGTGTGTGTGTGTGTGTGTGTGTGTGTGCGCGCGCGCGCGCACACGTGCATGCAGACAAATTCTTGCTTCTCATGGGTAGGCCTGGGTCTTTGGAACCTCCCTATCCACAACTGTCACTCTGGGCTTGGCGCATCTTGCTAGGGTAGCAGTGTCTATAGGTACAGGGCATGCTCTGAATCTATGTGAGGCACTTGCCAGACAAGTGAGCTAGACAAGATAACACTCCATGCCACCACTCTGAGCAGCACTTCAGGAGACTCAGTGATTCAGCAGAGGCAGAGAGAACTTGTCAGCTGTGACTCAGCCCCAAGCCAGCAACAAGGAAGCCAGGGAGTGACTCCAGTGGGCAAAACACTGGCCTTATAGGAATCATGAATTGAGTTCGGTCTCCAGCAACAACACTAAAAAGTCAGGTGCGGTGATGTGCACTGAGGAAGCTTGTTAGCCAGGTCGCCTACGTGATCAGTACTTACAAGACACCAATTAGAGACCTTGTTTCTAGAAGAAGAAGAAGAAGAGGAGGAGGAGGAGGAGGAGGAGGAAGAGGAGGAGGAGGAGGAAGAGGAGGAGGAGGAGAAGAAGGAGAAGAAGAAGAAGAAGAAGAAGAAGAAGAAGAAGAAGAAGAGGAAGAGAAGAAGAAGAAAAGAAGAAGAAGCAGGGAGAAGAAGGAGGAGGAAGGAAGAAGGAAGAGAAAGGAAAGAGAAGGAGGAGGAGAAGGAGGAGGAGGGAGGAGGAAGGAGGAGGAGGGAGGAGGAGAAGAAGAAGAAGAAGAAGAAGAAGAAGAAGAAGAAGAAGAAGAAGAAGAGGAAGAGGAGGAGGAGGAGAAAGAAAGAAAGGAAGGAAGAAAAGAAAGAAAGAAAGAAAGAAAGAAAGAAAGAAAGAAAGAAAGAAAGAAAGAAGGAAAGAAGGAAAGAAAGAAAGAGGGAGGTAGTGGAGGTGGTGATGGTGGTGGAGGATGATATCCAAGTTTAACCTCTGGACTGACACATGTGAGCACATGCATCAATACATACCATCGTGTATAGACACACACACACACACACACACACACACACACACACACACACACAGGGTGAGAGCCTCTACAGTCTAGGTGAGTCCTTTGTGCTGGATAGTTTTGTGTCAACTTGACACAAGCTGAAGTCATCTGAAAGCAGGGGGAGAGGGGAGCCTGGATTGAGAAAATGCCTCTATAAGATTGGGCTAGACAGGCAATGGTGGCATACACCTTTAATCCTCACTCAGAAGGTAGAGACAGGTGGATCTCTGAGTTCGGGGCCAGACTGGTCTACAAAGTGAGTTCCAGGATAGCCAGGGCTACACAGAGAGATCCTGTCCAGAAAACAAAATCAACAAAACAAAAGGTGCTGTAGGCAGGCTTGTAGGGCATTTTCTTATTTAGTGATTGGTCGGGGAGGGCCCCCAGCTGATTATAGGTGTGGTCACCCCTGAGCAGATGGTTCTACGTTCTATAAGAAACCAGGCTGAGCAAGTCATGGGGAGCAAGCCAGTAAGCAGCACTCCTCCATGGCCTCTGCATCAGCTCCGGCCTCCAGGTTTCTGCCCTGTTTGAGTGTCCGTGATGAACAGATGTGGAAGTGGTGGCTGAATTAACCCTTTCCTCCTCAGGTTTCTTTGGTCACGGTGTCTGATCACAGCTATAGACCGTGGCTAAGACAGTCAGTCTTCTACCACTGCGCCACATCTCCCGTCCATGAAGGACTCAATATATTGCAAGAGGCCAGTAGGCCAGGCAGAAACTCAAGCATGACCGGCAGCCCTAACTTAAAAATTAAGCATTATTGTTGTGGTATATGTATGCAGGAGAGAGAGTACGGTGCCTGGCATTCTCTGGGCTTTGGAGCATTCCCACTGATAAAACCGAGCTCTGCATGTAGAAATGTTAACTCGGAAGCAGCAAGAAGGCCACTGGTTGTGTAGAGGCAAGAGGAAGGGCTGGCAGCCGTCTGAGGTGCTGGGTAATGAGCACCCTGACAGCTCAGGTCATGGTGTCCCACAGGCCCATGTTTGAGCCCCAGCCTATGCTGAGGGCAGAAAGCAGGGGCAGAACCACACTCTAAACCCTTCAAAAAGTGTAAGTTAAACGGTGACAACAATACTCCAACTGAGTAGTCAAAAAGAAGATCACAGAGTAGCGTCTGGCCTATCATGGGGCGGATATGAACACGCAGGAAAACTGTGTGAGAAGCTGAATGAATGCGTACGATGTTCCCTTTTCCAGAGTTGACCCATCCTACAGATGAAGCTCAGGAAGCCCAAGGTCCATTAGGAGAAACCTGGCCAAGCCCAGGCCTGGCTCCCTCTGTGCCAGCTCCCTCGAGGTGCCCCCTGTCCAAGCCCTGCCACTTGGAAAGACTCTGGGCACCTCACTCTTGCTTGGTTATTTTAGGAAACTGCTAACGATTCTGTTTGCCTTTCCAATGACCTCAAAAGTTCCACTGCCCCAGACCCCTCCCCTGGCTGTCCGTACCCAACTGCCCTGCCCTCCTCTTCCCAGAGAGACCACAAGTAAAGGAGTTGAGGACTCGAGGCCACCCCCCCCCTCCATGCTCCTGGCTGCTCCCTGGTATGTGAATGATGTCTTCCATAACAAGAACAGGACAAAAGGCATGCATCCAGTGGCACCCTCCTCTGTCTCCGTTTACTTTCCTAAACAGTAGGGATAGGACTGGCCTGGCCCACTGGAGGTGAGAAGGACAGCCTTGCTGGCAGCAGTGGGCACTGTCACCATTGGGGGTGGTGTAGACTGCATCTCCAAGCTGTACAGGCTGGGTGTAGAGATACGTAGCAGGGATGGGGCAGAGAAGGGGTCTGAACTCCCTCAGACTCAGGGGTTTTAGACCGCGTGCATGGGCCGAGCACAGAGCGACTGGCTGAGAACGTGCCAGTAGCCCGCCCTTGGCTTTCGGGGAACGTGGACATAGAGTTTTATTACCCAAAGCCGCTCTCCCCTTGATTTCCAAACCCATGTGTATTTATAAAGGAAATTTAATCGGGTTGTTTTTAATTCTCTCACACTTAACTCATCAAAATGCTATTTGGTGGAGAGCAGAGCCAGACCAAGGGTGCCTCTAGAGCCTTCACTTGCAAGGCCTGCACCGCAAAGCACAGCCAACCTCTCTTGGACGATACTAGAGGGCTGGGGTGGCCCTCCGTGAGAGTTACTTCTCCCTGACCCCGGGCGTGATCCCTCGGGGATGTAGGATGCAGCCCGTCTTTTCTACAGAGAATCAGGGATCCCAGAATCCGGACCCCGTAGCTTCCCCAGCTCCAGCTGTTGAGAGGGCTGAGGACACGGCGTGGGTAGGAGAGGGTGGATGACACACCAAGTCTGCCTTCTTACACAGCAGATGGTCTCAGGAAGGACGGGAGACGCAGAGGTGCATGAAGTCCAGGCTGGGGTGCCATCAGGTAGGCGTCCCTGGGCCCACTAGTAGCCAGCGTTATCAGGTGGTGTCTAAAGACAGCACCCACTGGGCAGTACACTCGGACATTTGACAACTGTTCTGCTGAGACGGGAGAGAGCCAGGGGAGGAGGCAGAAAGCACATTTCCATGCTCTGGGGGCAGGGTGACCAGGAGAGACACCAACACACCCTCGCCTCCCTCAAGCAGCTGCAAAGCTGCTGGAAATGGGGCGCGAAAGCATTTGCGGAATGGCAGGGAAGCCAGGGCTGACAGGCTCCCTGAGCTGCCTCTCAGTATGTGTGGGTACTGGGGTGGAAGGGCTGGCAGGGATGGCCCTTGTCTCTGGACATGGCCCCCCTCCCCTCTTGCCAAGTTGGTCAACACCTGTCTTCAGAAAGCAATCTCCAGTGCTCAGTGTGCTGGGTCCTTAGAGGCTACACAGTGCCCGTCCCTCCGTCCTTTTCCTCCGCTGCCCTTCCTCCTGCGATGCCCTCTCCGCTGCCAAGAGGGAACAAAGAGGATGTAGGGAAAGTTCTGAATGAGGACACATGCGGTCAGTACCGTTCAGGCTCTGACCTGAAGTACTCAGGTGGACCCGGGGCTAGAGACTGTGTCTGGGGGCGTCTGGAGGACCCAGCCAGCCTCATCAGAACAAACCGGCTTTCTTATGACTGGGTGGGTGACTTCACCTGACTTTGGAAGTTGGGCTAGGGATGTCCTTGAGGTGGCGGTGTCCCGGGAGACTTGGGCTCTGATGGGTTGCAGATGTATGCGGCTTCTATACCACACAGGAGGGGCCTCTCTCCTGAGCCTTCATCTCACTGTTCCCTGACCTCCTCTTCTTCACTCTTTGACAAGGGGGTTAATTGATCCCCTTAATCAGGCCTAGCTTGTGGATGGTCTGGAGTCTGAGTCAGTTCTGGTCCAGCCAAGAGGACAGAGGTCTCAGTCAGGCAGAGGACAATGACGGGGAAGGCAGTCCGTCCACAATTGCCAGATACAATGAGGTTTGAGAAAAGCTTGGGGCAGGGAAGTGTTCTTGGGCACGGTGGCCAGGCCAAGCTGAAGATGGTAACAATTTGATGGGGTCGGCAAGCATCAGAACTGTTGCCTCAGAAACCCGAACGATCTAGAACAAAGCACGGTCAACCCAGTTGCTCTGCAGGCTCACCACCTGGGCTGCCATTGCTCCCCCTTTTTCTCTGAGTTACGGGAGGCCTTTGGAAGGGAACACCAGCATCCCTGACGATCTGGTAGCTTACCCGTGCCTAGAGGGACCAGGGGCAGAGCTACCACCCAAAAGCTACCCACCCAAGACCAGTTGTCTCGTGTCAGCAATAAGAGTACTTATTCTTCAGGGTCTAAGGTCACACCTAGACTTCAGGTAGAAACCAATTCCAATATCTGACAAGCAGGCTCCAAGCCCAGGCCTTGATAGACAGTGTCTAGGTGAGCAGCAGACCACAGGGAGACAGAGCCAGGGAGACAGCAGACCCTAGGTGCCCCAGGGAGATATGAAGCCCCAGTGAACACTCAGGCCTGAGGTGAATGCTTATATAACAAGTGCGTACTCGACCCCATGTAGGCATCAAGTCTCAAGTGGACATCGGTAGAAATTCAGGCTGCACTTGGACATTCAGGCTCACACTCAAACCCCACTCTGGGAATCTCCGGTGTGGAGAGCGGAAGTTCTTATCAGACAGATGTGTCAGCTTTCTGTCAGGGTTCTCACCTGAGCCGACACCCAGCTGTCAGGCCCAACCCAAAGAGCCTGTGTCTAGCCTACCAAGAAAAGCAGGTGGGCAGCCCTGGCTGGAGCGCCGGGATCCACGCTCTGCCAGGTTCCGGCCGTAGCCGCCGTGCTCTGAGCGTGGGCACGAGGTACCCAAGGAGCCTCAGTCAATGGGCCTTTCATTCCGTCCGACTTCACCTCTGCTACAGGCTTGCTCCCTCTCCCCAGCAGAATTACTCTTATCTGCAAGTGATTTAAACTCTAAGGTTTACTGAAGATTTAAAGACTGTGAACACAGTTGGAATGTTTTAGACCAACAGTGCAAGTTGCATTTTAAGAAAATAATTAACTCCCCGGGGAGGTGTGGGTTTTGGAGCCATGACAGACCCTCGAGGCTGCCTTCCCTATATGGAATTTCCAAATAATAAAATATCTTTGATTCCCTGCTGATGTCAGACGAGAACCTGTGAGTGTGTGAGCAAACTGTCATTTTTTTCTTTTTTTTAAAAGAGGGCCCATTAGTGTCTTAAAGATGCAGAGCCCAGTCTGCGGAGGGCAAAGGGGTTTGTTCGAAGTGCCGTGGGGGGTGAGGGGGGGCTGCTATAGTTCCACTGTGCCCGTTTCTCACCCTCCTGGCCCCCCTTTCCCCTCTAACTTCCCACTGCCCAGACAGCCTGCAGAGCACTCCTGTTTTAGGGCCTCAGAGGTTGAGTCCTTACCTACCAGGATGTCTCCCTTATACACAGCAGCGTCGCCCGCCGGCCAGTCCCAGCACGGGGCACAAACCCACCGAGGTCAGTAGCCTGGCACTAAAGTGTCCGCACATCCGTTTAAATCCTAACCACGGAGAGGGTCTCAGGGAGCTGGACATTAGCTGGCCCCGTCGGCATTGGGGTGGTCACTCAGCTGGTTGGAGAACTCTCCAGGATGTGCAATGCTGGCCAGGAACGTGGAGCCCAACTACCCACCGTGCCCTGCCTCACAGCGTAACCTGTCTTTCCTTCCCACAAAATGGCGGATCATCAGCCGAGGAAAGCTGAGGACACCCCCGTCCCAGCAACATCACTCCTGGTGCTTTACATCCAGGGGAAGGCTGCTCCAGGGAGAAAGCAGGTGGAGTGGGCGCCTCAGTGACTTTGCTGAGGTAGCATTAGGGAGTAGATATCATTTTTATCAATGACTTCAGGTAAGGGCTTTCATCCCACCTACCCAGCCATTTCCGGGGTCGCCACCCCGGAACATTTTCACTGCAGGAACGTCCATCAGAAATGCCCACCTGTGTGCCCCCGCTTAGGACAGTATAATATGTCTTTTGTCATTTGGTTACAGCTTTCAGCCATACTACTACCATCCTCTCTGGCCTCATTGCCTACCTCCAGAGACAGGGCATCGCAGAGGAGAGCCTGCTCCTTCCGGGAACACCCTACAGCGTTCCTGGCCACGTGATTAGCCACTGGCCCCTGATCACTTCTGCTCTTCTCTCCGGGCCTTTCAGGTGGCCCCTGGAAGGAAGAATGCCCGTCCCCAACTCTGTCCTGGTACCCTCCCTTCCTAAGAAGCTCCAGGATTGGCTGGCATGCAGGTCAATCCCAACTGTCCTTTAAAGGAGGTACATTCCTGGTCGTACCCCTTCATCTTCTAGATCCTGTCTCCAGAATCAGGGATACCATTTTTTAATTAATTAATTAATTAATTAATTAATTTATTTATTATGAGTACACTGTCATTGTCTTCAGACACACCAGAAGAGGGCATCAGATCCCATTACAGATGGTTGTGAGGCACCATGTGGTTGCTGGGATTTGAACTCAGGACCTCTGGAAGAGCAGTCAGTGCTCTTAACCACTGAGCCATCTTCCCAGCCCCCAGCCCCAACTCCTAAGATATACTGGAGACGTTCGCAGGGAGGGACTTCGGCTGCCAAGACAGCTGTCCAGATTCCCACCCCAACCCTGGTTTGGAGAAGGAGGCTGAAGGGAAAGCTCCACTCAAGGGAAGCAACTTGTATGAAGAGATTAGCACCCTTCCTTCCAGCCTGCACCTTACCCTGGCCTCAGGAGTGGCCCAGCTGGCCATGGCAGCTGTCCTCTGTGCCTGTAGGGACGGACGGAGACAAGTGATCTGGCTGTCCGGTTTTCTAACACCTTTCCACAAATCTCTGCCTCTCAGGAATAATTCTTTCTGGTAATTTACTTGCAAAACATGTGGCCATTAACACCCAGCCAAGAGTGGATGGCAGGTCACAGACTATTAAAAATATCCACACCTGGGCCCTCAGGCAGATCATTTAACCACTGCCCTGGGCAGAGAGTCCAGCCAAGGGATCCGTGTGCCTGCCAAGCAAGTTTTATGAGGGCAAGAGGACACCTGACCAAGCCAGGCCTGGCCTTTCTGCATCCTCTGCCTGTGCCGTCAATGTGGTCTCACCCTTTGCCAAGGGCTTGGGGCACGCATGGGCATTCCTAACCCCAGAGCCCAGGAAGTTATCCGAGGAGCAGGGAGTGCTGAATCTTCTGGTTTGAAGTGGCTCCTGGGAAGGCTGGGGCATCCCAGCTTTGCTCAGGTTCTACCCATGGCATAGATAAAGAATTCCTTCAGCAGAGGTACTTCAGTGTCCCTCAGAACCCCATGTCCTGGCCCATCACTGCAGCTGCCTCGGGTCTTTGGATCTAGAGTATGGTTTGACCTCCCTGGAAGGAAAATGGCCCCTGCCAGTCTCTGCTCACGGGCTCTTTCCTCACCAAGGGCATCCACACAGCAGAACAGCTTCACAGCACCTCCCAGCTGCTCTGCCTGCTACACAGAGCAGTTAAGGAAACTGAGGCACAAAAGAAAACCAGCTGCTACCTCAGAGAAGAGCAGGGCTTGCACCACACCCTGGCTTTCAACTCCCAGATGTGGCTATCATGGTTAGACAAAAACCACCGGCCTCCTCCTTCAACATTTCCAGAATGTGGCCCCTGGAAGTATGTGCATGGGTCCCTCATGAACCTCTGGTGAGGAAGCTTTTGCTCTGCTCCATGGGTAATCAAATTCTGAGGACTTCTATGTGGACATGGGAGCCTGGGAGCCCAAGAGCCCCAGCCCTATCTTCCCAGACAGAGCCTAAGCATGTCAGCCAGACCCCAAGAGAGAGCAATGAGGAGTAGACAACACACCCATCTCCACTAAGCACACCTGTGTCTTCTTCCAGGAAGGATTCCTGGGTGAGGATGCTGAGCAAACCCAGCCCAGCATGGGAGAGGAGGACACAGGGGAGAGGCAGGATGGGGGAGGGGCAGGGCATGGGGGGGAGGACACGGGGAGAGGCAGCACA